>NC_052516.1:4498985-4798985 GCF_014356525.2 Nilaparvata lugens | reverse complement strand
TTGATTAGCTCAATGTTCTTCTAATTTTTGGTTTTCTTTGTCATATAATATTCTTTCCAGTATTTATTTTTTTTTTATTTCCAGTTTTTGGTTTTCTTTGTCATTTAATAACCTTTTCTAGTATTTATTTCCAGTTTTTGGTTTTCTTTGTCACTTAATATCCTTTCTAGTATTTATTTTTATTTCCAGTTTTTGGTTTTCTTTGTCACTTAATATCCTTTCTAGTATTTATTTTTAATTCCAGTTTTTTGTTTTCTTTGTCATTTAATATCCTTTCTAGTATTTATCCTTTCTAGTATTTATTTTTAATTCCAGTTTTTTGTTTTCTTTGACATTTAATATCCTTTCTAGTATTTATTTTTAATTCCAGTTTTTTGTTTTCTTCGTCATTTAATATCCTTTCTAGTATTTATTTTCAATTTTTCTTCATCTTTTGGTGTTTTTCAGGTTTGGGGTTTTCTTGTCTTATCTCATTTTTCTCTGCTTTTTATTCACCAGATTTTTTCCGATAAATTGTCTACTGTCTCCCTTCCCCTCTTTCGCAGGCTTATTCTCTTCAGTAAATAGAATTGGCTTATTAAAAACGATGAATTTTGAATAGAATACATTTAATAGACCGAAAAACCGTAATCTTACATTATAAATTTGAAAAGTGTCAAGCCGTCGTCAATAGGCTACATGAGTGAGTTTTATTTCACCAAAATTCTCTCTTTTATATTCAATTTTTTCCCTCCAATGTACCTTTCTCCTTTCTATTCTCTCCATTTCATTCTATCTCATTTCAATAAATAAGACAACTTTTTTCCTCAACAAAAACCTTCACCCAAAATTATTGATACAAAAATTGGGTCGATTTGAAACGTAGTACCACAAAATAAAAAATTGATTAGCTTTCCTCTGGTAGAAATGATGTATAAATATGTACAGATATTCTCTGGTAGTACTAGACAGTTTCTTGACCGAGTTTCCAGTTTACTACTCGGTTTACTTTTAAACGCAGTTTATCATTTCAAACAAGGAAGTTTGCTATATTTGATTCTAAATATGTCTCTTGATTTGTCTAAACTACTATTCTTTGGCGCCTCCTATTAAATATATGACCGTAAAATTAATATATATGTGTATAATATGTAAACATAAAGCTTACGGAGATACATTCTAATTTGTCATAATTCCTTATGCATGGCATCTAAGATTCCCATCCAGCCAATGCTGACAGTTTAAAGTGAATATCATGTGAGCGAGAGAGATAACACTATCGTCTCTGTACCTAATTTCGGATGTCAACTGTAGAGAATTATCAGACATTGAACTTTTTAAATAAATACAAATACGATAAATTCTAACTGTATAAATTTAATTGTTCAACTTGGCCTGTATAAATTTAGTCGTTCAAAAATTGTTCGATTTGTCTCAGGTAAATGCTGTTGAAATAAAATTGATAAATAAGCTTCCAATCATGTGAATAGAGTTTGTTTGTTACAAAAGATGGGATAAAATGTGATGCATTGTCAGAGAATTGAGAATACATAATTGACAACTTTACCAAATTTTTAATTAGATTTCAGCCGATACATAAACAACGTGAATAAGACATGACAAGAAAACTGTAGGCTAATTTTCATACAAATTCCCCTTCATTTATCATATTGTAGAATAGTAATAGCTATTGTAAAAAGTTAGGAGTTTTGAAAAAAGACAATTAACTTTGAAGATTATGAGTAGTATTTGAAAAGTGTTTCCACATTTTCTCTCTTGAAACGTATTTTTTACATTTTTTAAAGTAAAGTACACTAAATTAATTTGATATTTTTCTTGTCAAAAATAATTTGAAAATGATTATAGTGAATGCATTTTTACTCGTTACTTATAACGTACAGTGAAATGCTTGTCCAGTATGTTGAAGTATGTTGAAATTATGTCTTAAGCTGGGTTTACACCAAAGTTATCAACAAAATGTTAATAACTTAATCCTTATAGATTCCATTAGATTGAACATAACTTATCATACACATGATGAAAATATGTGTTAACTCAATCCTTATAGATTCTATTAGATTGAACATAACTTATCATACACATGATGAAATATGTGTTTGTCAAGTTCCGTTCAATGTAACAGAATCTATAAGAATTAAGTTATTAACATTTTGTTAATAATTTTGGTGTAAACCCAGCTTAGGTATGTTTAACTACGTCTTTCAGTATCTTAAAATATTTCTATTAATGAATTCTTTAATAAATCATTCAATATTAATTGTTTTGTGACAAAGTCTTCAAGTTGATTTATTCAACATTTCTGAGTCACCTGTCCCTGTATAATATAACTATTAAAATTACTATATGAATCAAATCAATTACATGAAATTAGTCACCAACTTTTAGTCTTGAAAGAATAAGACTTTAATGTTGTCAATGCCACTACATGTGGTATACCACGATATGGAGAAATACCACACATCTCCTCCCATAAAAAACTTCTAGTCTCGAAAACAAGGTCTAGGCCTAAGTTTATGTTTTCCAAGCTTTTTATCACGGATTTCCCAGACATAAATAACACAACTCATCATTAAATTCCAAAGTTTATCTCTGCAACTTTCCCTTTTTAACTATTCACCTCTAGGCGATTATTTGCCCACTTCAGATAACAATAAATTCTTCAGTCAATTTCAATACTCAAGTTTTTGCATTTTATATAACCTTTGATAAATCTGATAGCACTTGAATAATAATTGATTCTGTCTTAAAGTGTGTTTAAGTACCGGAAAACGTGTGTTTTGATATCATAATGATTCTTCTTCAAATCTATTTCCATTCGGATAAACAAAGCAAAAACTGTCTTCTTCCAATCTTAATTCTCTTAAATTATTATCGTCGTACCGTGCCACAAGTGATTCAAGTTGGTTTTCAAATGTTTTTCACGATCACAATTAAAGTTTTAACCAATCATTTGTTTGTTTACAAAATATTAGGCCTGTGGCATTGAGTAGTCAATTTTTCCAATCATTTACAACCCAACTACTCAGTCTATTTTTTAAAAGTGGATAGTATTATTTAGATCTTCATAAATCAGTTATTTAAAACCAATTTCTCCATTCATCAATTGATCAATTAAATTAAATTAATCAAGTCAATTCATGAATTATCGAACAATAATATATAAATATATTACTCCATATTGAATTCCATTCTATCTTTAGTGCATTTTCATTTATTTATTTCATTCATGTATCAGACATCACTGATGTGAAAACATTGGTAGATAAAATACTAAGGCAATCCTTGTGTTATCTTTCTTTCAAATTTAGGTGATGGCACATTTCACTATTTATTGTGAAATAGTGTATAAACCAGCATACATTGTGATCTACATGAATAAACATCTAATCTAATATTCAACTCCTTAATCCTGACACTATGCGTCATACTATACTTCCATCTCTAAGAAAACATTATTCTTCAGTTTATTACTCATATCTGAGTAATACAAAATCTAATCTAACATTCTAATCCTTCACCCTGACATTCTGAGCTATTCGTCATAGTATACTTTGCATCTCTTAGGCCTGGTTGCACAAAAGCCGGTTAAATTTAACCGTGATTATCTTTACGAGAACCAATCAGAAAAGGCGTTCTTGAAAAGACGGCTTCTCCGATTTGTTCTCGTGGAATTAATCACGGTTAAAATTTAACCGGCTTTTGTGCAACCGACACTTAGGCTGGTCACTAACTGTAAGACATGCATGATACACATGACGTCATACATTGTTGTGTCATCACAGGCTTCTAACATAAAATAAACAACCAATAACAATAAATAAACCACTTGAAATCTACATGTTATAATGATACAAAAATCATTAAACCTCAAATACAGCAGCGAAGAAAAAATAAACGACAAAAGATTGGAGATTCGATAAAACCTAATCTCAAAAATTTTCCTCGAAGCCTTTCGCTGTCATGACACCACAATGTATGATGAGATGTGTAGACACATTTACATCATGCATGTCCTGTCGTTAGTGGCCAGCCAAAAGGTGCATTTTCGTTTGTGCGTAAACTTCCGCAGTCGGCGACGAAAAGCATTGTAGACATTCATATTGTCAAAATTTCAAGTGTGCTGATCAAAAAACTTTTCATTATTTGTGTTTATTATTCAAGAATAAAAACATTTCTAATAATATCAACATATTGCCATTTAAAAGTATAAACTCAACTTCCCCATTAAAACATAAGTTAATTGAACATTATCTTTTAGGTCATTTAGTCAAATTGAAATCTACCCAATCTGAGATCCTCCTCTGTCGTGGTCGACGACGGCATTTACGCACCCAGCTTTAGGTATTCCTCCATAATTGAAAGAAAAATACGTTGATGTTGTCAATGCCATTATATTTGTTCAAAATTAACAACATTAGTTCAGCTGAAGATGTGGTTGGTGTTACTATGAAACCTGGTTCTGTAATGTAGATTAATTTTGAACAAATATAGTGGTATTGACAACATCAACGTCTTATTCTAAATAAATAATAAATAAATTTATGATGGAAATAAAATTATTTATTTCTTTTATTCTTTCAAGTTTGATTTGATATTGGAACCTATTCTCATCATTTTAAATTATTGCTAATGAATTAATTATTGGTAGTTGATATCTATTTGATAGTTGATATAGCTATTCAGAATAATAATAATTGATTTTGTTTGTCAAAACTGTATTGTTTTGTGTTGAATTGAATAGTAATTTGTTGAATTTGCAGGAGGCAGTGTGAGCATGCTGAGCCGCTGGCGTAAAGTGTGGCGTAGTTGGGTGCCGATCCCCACCGGAGTGGGAATCACCCTTTTGGGAATTCTGCAGTGGAGGCGGATCCGCAAGCAACACCAGGATGAGGTCGCCTTCAAGGAGTGGGAGGTCAGTGACGTCACTCAATCAAAAATTATCTTAAGAATATGATTTTGGAATATCACATGTGCTAACAGATAATTTGGGTTCGGTTGCACAGAAGTCAGTTGACTTTTAAGTGAGCTAATTGAAGACGTTTTCTTGATGTGTTCTAAAATACAATCTCCTTATGTCTAGTAAATAAATAAATAAATGAATAAATAAAGCAACACCAGGATGAAGTCGCTTTCATTGAGTGGGAGGTCTGTAATTTAATAAGTGCCCAATGAAGGCCAGCGTTGGCAATCCTCCCATCCAATGAAGAATGGACATTGGTATGTCCAAAGCTCCGCCAATTTATGTAGATGCATAACAATATAATTATTATCTATAGTTATTATATTACAAATTGCTTTTTCATATCATATACAGTTCAATAATTATTTTCTTAGTCTATATTATGTAAATTCATCTATAATTTTGCTGTATTGTAAGCTATTGTATATAAGTGTATAAGCCAGTATATATTGTAATCTACATAAATAAAGTACTCAATCAATCCACACACTGGCGCTGGTCGACGTTGGCCTTCATTGGGCCAACATGTGGATGCGGAATAAGCCAATTCCTTCCTTTATAATATTATAGACTTGAAGGAAACCCGGGGCTCCGCAAGGGTCCTAATTGAAAACTTGAAAAACTGTAAACTTGACGCAATGAAATCTTGAAGAATTGAAAATAGGCCTATAACCATCCTCGGTAAATTAAAAATATATATGCAGAATTTCAAGTTAATCAGTTGAATAATTGAGAACAGAATTTGAATTATTGATAACAAAGATTGTTATCCTATCTACAGAGGTTTTGTATCAAAACATGGGACAGTTTTGAAAATGTATCTTTCCATAAGCAACAGATGCTATTTTGTATCTTCTCTAAAGCAACGTATTGCATCCGAAATGATACACAAGGAGCTTCAATGTATCTTTCCATAAGCAACAGATGCTATTTTGTATCTTCTCTAAAGCAACGTATTGCATCCGAAATGATACACAAGGAGCTTTTTGGAGTTATGTTCTTTTAGCACAACACAGCCTATCAGCTGACATTCGTTCAACAAGCTCTTTCCATTGTTGGTGATAAAATCTTGAAGAATTTAAAATAGGACTATAACAATCCTCTGTAAATTAATAATTATGCAAAATTTCAAGTTAATCAGTTGAGTAATTCAGACGTGATGATGTCTAATGAACTGTATCCCATTTTGTTTAGATCACATGCTACCGTTCAGTCCCGTTTCGGCCACTTTCGAGAGCGTGGGGCTGGGTGAGCGACTGCACCATTCCCTCCCCCGCCCGCGCCTGGGTGTACGGCCAGTACTCGGCCATGTTTGCCGTCAACCTGGATGAGGTGGAGCACGAACTGCCTCGCTATTCGTCACTCGCCGACTTCTTCAGTCGTCGTCTGAAGGAGGGTGTGCGGCCGATCGATTTCTCGCCTTGTTTGGTGAGTTTCTATATTATTATAGATAATTAATAGCGTAAGTATATATCCCATGGTATAGGGCATTTATGTCGCAACTTTTACTGTTATCTCAAGCTGATTGTCCACGTAGTTCTTTTCTGTGAAGCTTTATGACGCTGGTAGTCTCTCATATTGTGCCGTTCATACACTCTTATACCCGGTCAAAACAGTAAAAATCGACAGTAATCGGCTTGAGATAACAGTAAAAGTTGCGACATAAACGCCCTATACCATGGGATATCTACTTACGCTATTGTTTCTCTATGATTTATACAGTCTGGGTCCTTATCTATCGGCGGAGGGTCACTAAAGTTAGGTCCACGTTGTAATGGCAGTGATTGATTAGCAATGGTATTGCTATCCTTGTCTATCATTCAACAAAGCGGATAGAGCTATCTCTCTCGATTTTCTCTGTAGCCAGATCGGCTTTTAACAATGTAGAATTAATAATTAATTCACAAAATATTCAATCTTAATTATGAAAATTCATTATGGAATTATTGAAAAATATAATTCCTTGCTTAATAAAATATAATTGATTATTTAGACAGGAATAAACAATTAATATTACATTAATAAACCTGTATTATCTACCGTCAACAAGGCATTGACAAGACGGTGAGGATCGGCAACGTTGTTCTCCTATATTTCTCCATTGCCATTATAACGTGGACCTCACTATAGACTACAATACTACCAGTTCAAAAACATCCAACATTTTTGAAAATGTAACAACAGATGCTCTTCTGTGTCTAAATTTAACAATGAAGCTTCATAATTGTGATAGAAATAGTAACAATAATTATTGTAATTGCCCACTAATAGAACGCTCTGACAATATAAAGTATTTAGGAATAATAGTAGATGATTCATTGAAATGGAACAAGCACATAACATATACAACTGCCAAAATAAGGAAGCTTATATACAAATTCTATCAATTAAGGCGTATCATAGACAAAGAAATGTTAAAAACTGTATACTTAACATTAGTTGAATCTCGTTTAAGGTACGGTCTGTTAGTTTGGGGTGCAGCTAACTTCAGTTTTATAGATCCATTATTTAAAACTCAAAAACGCATTTTGAAAATAATGGGAAACAGGGAAATCCGGTTTCCAACTGTAGAATTATTTATAGAAAATAGAGTACTCAGCGTTAGGCAATTGTATATATTGTTGTTTTTAGGGTATATGGAAAAACATCAAAATAGGAACCATATCATAAATCATAGCCATAATACTAGAATAAGAGAACGTTACAACCAAGAAGTACCAATGATGAATACAGCATTTGGGCAAAGATCACTAGGATATTTAGGGCCTACAATATCTAATAGAATACCATTAGAAATCAAAGGAGAGGAAAATTTCAATAGCTTCAAAAGAAAAATTAGACATTGGTTATTCAGTATTGGGATACAAAGTAGTGAGGAAATAATAGTAAGTAGGATTTAGATTTAAGTAGTATTCTTTTTAAATAAGGTAATTTATAGGTGGAAAAAAAGTGCCTCGGTTTAGTATCTTTGTACTAGGTGATGCTTAGGGTAATAGATATAGTTTTAGATTTTTTGGAATTTTTGTATTATCTGTTATAGTATAAATTAGTATTAATTTGATGATAACCTCGACACATAATTATATAGTGAGGTATCATTTTCTAAACCCTGAATATTGTTATATTAAAAAATATAATGTATGTCTTCTCAAAAGCAACATGTAGCATCCGAAGAGATACACAATGAGCTTTAATGTATCTTTACATAAGCAACAGATGCTCTTTTGTATATTCTCAAAAGCAACGTGTTGCATCCGAAAAGATACACGAGGAGCTTCAATGTTTCTTTCCATAAGCAACTAATGCTTTTTTGTAGCTTCTCAAAAGCAACGTGTTGCATCTGAAGAGATACACAAGGAGCTTCAATGTATCTTTCCATAAGCAACAGATGCTCTTTTGTGTCTTCTCAAAAGCAACGAACGTTTTGCATCCGAATAGATACACAATGAGCTTTAATGTATCTTTACATAAACAACAGATGCTCTTTTGTATCTTCTCAAAATCAAAGTGTTGCATCCGATATGATACACAAGGAGCTTTTAGGAGTTATTATGTTCTTTCAGCACAACACAGCCTATCAGCTGACATTCCTTCAACATGCTCTTTCCATTGTTGGTGGTATGTTTATAAAAATCTTAGTTTGTAGCTCGCAATTTACATGATTAAAGTTATGTGTGAGCACACACGAAAGCATGCTCCTGTGAAATAATAATTTTTTATTAACATAAAGTGGATTTTTGACAACATTTCAAGTCTCTTCAATTATGATTCAAGTTAACTGAGGTTACTGAGTAAATTAATGAATGAACTTTCTAATTATTGTAATCAATTTTGCAGGTGTCGCCAGCCGATGGCAAAATCCTGAATGCGGGCAAAGTGACGTCGTGCCACATAGAGCAGGTGAAGGGGGTGACCTACAGCATTCAGGCATTCCTCGGGGACCTCAACTGGCAAAACACCAGTGCAAATGGGGGCCTCAAAGCAGTCAATGTCAATGCAAAGCACACCGATATCAACCAAAATGAGATCAAAGTAGACGCCAACGATACTTACTCAAGGTATGATTGTTATACAGCTTTCACCATCACTACAGTAAGGCATAATAGTGTAAAAAATCGAGTCACTGTCGATGTTATAGAACCGTTCCATCTATATAAATAAAAATCGAGCCTCAAATTTCTACATTCAATAACTTTTCTATGTGTGCACCAAATTTGATGATTTTTTAGTTGTGCTCGTTATGTTCAGGACTAGGTTTATGGCCTATCAAATTTAGAACTCGACTTCAGGACTCTTTCCTACGATCCTTTAAAGTTTACATGTAAAATTGAAAATTACGAAAAGTTTACGAAAATTGAACTTGAACGTTTTACAGTAGAAACATAATTTATTTTTTGGACATGCTATTAATTATCGAAATTTGGGAATGGAATAGTTTTGGGCCAAGCCTTTTGTTCCTTCCTAATCATATTTTTATGATTTGTAATTTGTATCCACGAATAAATGAATGAATAAATGTAATCCTTATGGGAGAAGATTTGTGAGCTGGCCACACACAGAAATAAAAATCAGCTGTTATAATCATTGCGTCATACAACAGCCGTCGGTAGATAGTAGACAAAAGTGTGTGCTGCTCCATAACCGACCATGTATTTTATTCTAAACGCCAAGACTAAAAACAAAATGATCTGTGTGTAACCATCCAGCAGTGCGGCCTCAGGTTAAAGACTTACATGCTCTAAAGACATTGCTTTGTTTCGAATAATTGTGCTGTTTTCGGTGTTTAGAATTAATTGATTTTTAGTAAATTATTTATTTTGCAGTTGGAAAATAATTATCTATATAAATAAAATGCCGCATCGCGCCTCCTCAGGTGTGCATCCAGCTAAAGTTTGTCATGAATTGCATTAAACTATTTAGCGGTACGAAGTTCGCCGGGCCAGCTAGTAATGAAATAAAAACACACATATATCTTCAAATTCATACCATTTATTCATCGGACTCTTGTCTTGTAACAAATAAAACGCTAGAATTTGACGATATATGTGTGTTTTTATTCAATTGCATAATAGTATGTAAACGTGCGATCAGACTTAGGCTGTAATCACATTGAATGCATCTAGTGCAAGTGCACGTTAGATCATGCATGAGCTGAACCGAGAAACAAAATCGAGAAACAGCCATTGAAACACGTTGTGACTTGCATGTAGCTGCTCGCACTGAACGCAACCAGCAAGTGCACGCGTTCAGTGTGAGTATTCCTATTGCTCTTTCCACATTTTGTTTCTCATCTGCGCGTTTGGTCATGCATGACTACGCGTGCACTTGCACATATACGCATTCAATTAGATCACACCCTTAGGCTCAACTCGACTCAAATCGTACGACTCCAGTCAGAATACTCTAGTGTCTCGACCTTACTACTTTCTTGCTCATTGTCACTACTTCTGTTCCATGCTACTCCATTTTCTAACCTTAATTTATTAAAAATTCAAGATCTAATTCGTCACTACTTAGCATTTAACAAATTTTATAGTTATTATGAATATATTGTCTTATCTAATTCGTATTACTGTCTAATGATAAAACATCACTTTCATAAAACATAACCTCACTTTCATTAAAAATTCACGGTACTACGCAACTCAAGTCGAGGCTCGACCAACATGTCGAGTCGACGCTCGACTTAGTCTCACAGTCGTGAGGTTTTTTTAATTGAGTACTTTATGTTGATTACAATATATACTGGCTTATACACTTATAGCTATACAATAGCTTACAATACAGCAAAATTATAGATGAATTTACATAATATAGACTAAGAAAATAATTATTGAACTTTATATGATACGAAAAAAGCAATCTGTAATAACTAAAGATAATATTGTTATGCATCTACATAAATTGGCGGAGCTTTGGACTTATCAATGTCCATTCTTCGGAAAGAATATTCAAAATATCCTTCCCACTAACTCTCTACCAAAAAAGGTAAAAGAGGTCGCGGAGACTAGAATCGACTGGTCTGAGTGTCACCATTTGAAAACTCATGCTGTGTCGAGAAGAGACTAGAGTCGCAGTCTCTTCTCGTAAGTGTGAGTTCTGCCTTAAACTGGATTGAATAAGCTGGTGGTTTTAACCACACTGTAACAAAATATGGTACTTATTAAGGATTCAATCAATTTTTAAGTGAGATTCCGTTTGAACTAGCACGATGCAAGCGGCTCTTACAACGTTGCATGTAGTCGGACTAATTTCGTGCTACTAGGTGATTGACAACGATGAAAATGAGAGATGAGTGGTGAGGTTTATTGTGGGTTCCGAACAATCGGTAAGTGGTTTTTAAGCGAATTCGTAGACAATCACCCATTCGTATTCGGAGTAATATAAGTTGAGACTTGAGCCTCCATCGGATGAAGTAACAGCGTTGTGAGATTGTGTGAAACATCGAACTTTCTCAAATTTCTAATTTAACCAAATTTGTTTGTGTGTGTTAAATTCGATCCTCAGATTTTAATTTGTTATATTAACTTGTATTTGTTAATATAGCAGGGTTGCAGACTGGAACGAATACAAGAAATCACTGTTAATGGATCCGGTGAATAACGACTTGTACCAGATTGTTATCTACTTGGCACCCGGTGATTACCATAGGTTCCATTCGCCCGTGCACTGTAGCATCAAGTATAGGAGACACTTTCAAGGTAATTATTAAATAAATAATTTATTTTCCTATTCAAAAAAAAATAAACAAAACATAATCAGTATCAAAAATTGAAGTCTCCCCTGAGTCAAAGCTGTTTATGAATAAATAAATTAATAAATAAATGTTTATTTCCCAATAAAAACTAAAACTACAACATCAATTACACAAAATATTAGATAAATTACAATTACATACAATAGTTAGTTACAAAAATTCTTATAATGTGTCCTCTACTTGTTTAGTTTTTTTCTGTGTGGAAATTGACCTACTCCACTATGGCGTACCATATTCTAGAGTAGGTTTTGTAGTATACATAAAACAGGTTTTTCTGTTTATACTAGATAATTTAATATTATCAAAATTCTGTCAAATATTTCATATGATTTGATTGTTCTAAACTACTATTTTAAGACTCCTGGCTCCACAGTTACTCCAGTGGTATCCTAAGCTAGCCTCTATAGAAGGAAGTGGCAAGGCAGAGAATCGGCAACGCTGTTCTTCTATCTTTCTCCACTGTCATTATAATGTAGATCTCACTTTATTATAGCCTCTTATGGTCACAAACCAGATGCTTTGTTTCTTTTTTTGTTCAATTGACAGTTGTTGATTTGTAATTGATGTTATAGAAGGCAGTGGCAAGACAGAGAGAATCGGCAACGCTTTCCTCCTATCTTTCTCCACTGCCATTATAACATGTACCTCACAATACTATAGTATTTTATGGACACAAACCTGTGATTTGATATCACAATCAATATGATTTATCGAAGCTACTTTTGTCAATCAAAATAACACATTAGGCGCTGCCTGCAAAACCGAAGTTTGAGTGCTGTCAACGAGTATCGATATTAAATTTTTAATGAAAAATTTAATTTTTAATATAACTAGTAGTTCTGTGAACAGTAGACCTCACACATTTTTCTCATCCACAAGTATCTGATGTCACCTGTTCTAGTTGATTCATAATTTTCTCTTAAAAACTGTTATTTGTTTTCTCCAAGATCCAAAACTCACTTATGTTGTCAGACACGGCCAGACATCTGTGTAATGCATGCTATCAATAATGAATAATCCACTTGTCAGCTGATTGATTATGAATAATTCTATAGTCTGATTGATCCTATCTTCAAAGTAGATGATATATAATATATAGTGATATCAGAGTATGGAAGAATTCCTTTTCTTTTCTTAGTATCCTTAAAATGCAAAAAACCATCAACGCGCATTTGAAAAAGGAATATTCCTGCCAAATCTCATCGAATTCTAACAACGCGTTTGGCCGTAATCGCGTTACATACAGACCGACAAAATAAAATCGAGTTGAAACATAGACCTCACTACGTTCGGTCAAAAATTCTAATACATAAATAATTATTTGTTCAATTCACGGTGTTGTTAATTTGTAATAATTGGTGTTATGTGTTGTTTATAGGTGAACTACTAAGCGTGTCACCGCGAGTAGCAGGCTGGGTTCCTGAGTTGTTCTCTCTGAACGAGCGAGTGGTTTATTTCGGCCAATGGGAGAAGGGCTTCTTTAGTATGACGGCTGTGGGAGCCACTAATGTGGGCTCTATTAGGGTACATAGTGATAAGGTCAGTTGGTTCACAATTTATATGAATAACAACCTTTGAATAATGTAGTTGATTATCATTACAATAGAAAAGTATATTTATTGAGAGGTTGCTCAGTTGAGAATACTGTCACTTACAGATATTTCAATACATCTTACAGAAATGGATTCCTACCTGAATCTCTCATAATTTTTGGTTTCAGGGCCAAGCCACTTGAGGCATTTTTCACGAGTCGGCAGGGCAGGAAGCTCTTTGATTGGCTGATTATCAGCTAGTTCCCGAACGTCAACTCAATCAGCCGATGGCAGAGTTTCCTGCCCTGCTAACTCGTCTAAAAACACGCTTTATGTGGCTTGGCCCTAATTATCGATTTTCTCTCTCTTGATCAATTTATTTTACTATTTTCTTCATTCGACTGTTTTGTTTTGCTATTTTCAATAATTATAGATTCCGTCTTGATAGTCTCATTCCATAATGAAAACACAAATTTAAATTGTCAACCACTTTTTATTATTATAAATTATTATAATATACGCAGAACCTGATTTCGCGGCTTTACCAGCCACATCTCATGTTTACAACTAGAAACCAGGTTCTATATACTATAATATTTTATAATAATAAAAAGTGGTTGACAATTTAAATTTGTGTTTTCATTATGTAAAAGTACCACCACAACATCACTCAAAACACAACTGTAAAGTCTCATTTCATTTCTTTTACTTTCTTCTACTTTATAAAGTTACTTTGCTATTTTCTTTCTTCTGCTTTTTTCTTCCACTAATTTTTTATTACGTTGTTTGTCTGTTTACTTGAATGTTTGTACACATCGTCGCTCGGCTCCTAGAGCCGACTATAATAATATTGTATTCCATCATATTTTGGTTATTCTACTAATCCAATCTAATTTTATTATTTTATGTGTCAATTTTGCAGTCACTTCACACGAACGGTCGTAGATGGCATCGTGATATCCGCCACAAAGGCAGGCGACTAAACGTGGAGTGGGAGAAGGGTGAGGAGGTAGGGGAATTCAGGATGGGTTCGACCATAGTGATACTGTTCGAGGCACCCCGGGACTACTCACTCTGTGTCCAGCCAGGACAGAAGATCAAAGTGGGCCAATCTGTCACCTGCTGTACCGACCTCGATTCAAGGTGAGTGAGCGAGCGTAGCGAGCTCCCATGTTTCACTGTACTGAGGTACACGTTGTAGGGTAACCGTCCACTGGAACCGTATTCAACCGATCTGTTCGGCCGTTGGATCGGACGAATCTGCCGGCCGTTAATTGGTCGTCCATTGGAACCGTTTACGTTAGTCCAGTTGCCAATTATTGAATTAACTACTATCATAGCCACCAAAATTTTTCATAAACAATGATTGAATTGAGATTTTGAAAATTGAATAAACAAATATCCACTAAATTAGTTATTCATTACAATAATCTTAACTTCAGATCCTATTTTCTGGCAATCTTTGTCCCAGGGGCGAGGCGTGACTTTTTGGCTCTGTCATCTCCAGGAACAAATTCATTAGCACCGTCTCATTATTCATTTGTGGATACAATCACAAATCATATAAATATGATTGAGAAGGAACAACAGGCTTGGCCCAAAACTATTCCATTCCCAAATTTTGATAATGAAATGTTCAAAAAAATAGGTTATGATTCTGCTGTAAGAAGTTTAAGTTCAATTTTCGTCCAAAAATATATATGCTAGAAATTTTGAATTTAGAAGAATTATGACACCAAATTATAGTTAAATACAAACTTCAGTTGGAAGTTTGAATGAAAGCTGCACCCCCTCCCCTACTTTAAAGATAATGTTTCATTTTGGACGATTATTTATAGAGCAAGATGACATCTAGTATGAGATAAGCTTACTATTCAAAATCCTAGAGTTGAAAAGTCTAGAACTTGGCTAAATCTCAAGCTCGGAAACTGGCCCTCAATAATTAAAATTAATTAAAAAAAAATGAAATGAAATTCTTTATTCTTCATTCATTCATACGATGAGTACATCATCAAAAATGACAGGGAGAGAAAAAATAAGGTTACCTTGTGCTATTCCTCTCCCAAATTTAGATAAGGTTACACATAGTCCGATATAGGCTGTCTTGTAGGCTAGTTGTTCACTTCATAAAATTTTCAGTTCTTAATTATTTTCTCAAAGTAGATTTTTAAATTTAGATCCTTCAAAACCAAACATAAAAGAAATAATAATATTTTCAATTAAATAATATACACATCACATATCAATTTCTGTCCAGTCATCGGCGAATCCAGAGATGACCGGACGCTTCGCCTCTGGTTTGTCCACAGATTCCTTTGAACATCACGACAATGATATATTTTGTCTCGCATATCCCACAATGGAACATCCTCTTGAACCAAACCTATCAACTTTTCATTGTCCATAGTTACAACTTTATAAAACAGAGCAACTTCAAAAAACAAACAAGACTGTGAAACAATTTTAGGTTAGGAACACTTTGTTGTCTCAGCTCGACTAGTTAGTTCGGCCGTATAGAGCCGGAAAATCCCATTCAATTCGGATCGAAAAATTGATCGGCCGTGCACAGCCGTATGAACCTGTTGCAATGGACGAGCATCTATTCCTTTCTTTGTTGGGGGATCGTTCGTTAGTTTTCGGCCGATGCTAGTTCGGACGAAATCGGTTCTAGTGGACGGCCCACCGTAAATTCAGCACCTGATTGGTTTGCCACGGTTCAAGGTGAGTGAGCGAGCGTAGCGAGCTCACATGTTCCACTATAATGATGTCCATGTTATAAAGTCAGTACCTGAGGAGGAGATGGGGGACTACGATGACAAGGATGAAGAAGAAAGAGAGATTTGAAACTGATTTATGAAAGGACTCGAATGTTGACATGTAAACCCACAAACGGTTAATGACTATAGTGAGGTCCACGTTATAATGACAGTCAAATCAAATCAAATCAAATCAAATCCAATTTATTCTCTTCAAAATATACACTTTACAAAATTTATGCATATTGCACAGCACAACATTAAATACAGTACTACTACAACATAACATAAAATTCATAAGCATAGCATAATAAAGACTATAGTAACAATAGTAACAATTTGTTGTTCTGTACAAAATACAGAATATGACAGCAATGAGAAATACCCTTACATAGGCTATTGCCTGTGAGTAAGGGCGAATCTGGATTGAATGATTAAGATGAAACTTGTATGAGAACTTAACAGATAAGGATAGTAAAGAAATAAAGAGATTTGAAATTTAGTTTATCTTATTGAAAAATAGAATTTACCGGAGCTTGAGAACGTCCACTAGTTAGTAGCCTACTTGCTTCAGTATTTGATGAAATTTGGTTTTGCTATCCTTGTCTATCATTCGACAAAGCCGGTGGTACTATCTGGGTCCGCTGCGATGCCAATTATTTTTTTGACAGTGTAGAAATATAATTAATCAATGAAGAGAATCGGCATCGCCATTCATCTATCTTTATCCACTGCCATTATAACGTGGACCTCACTATAGAGCCTTTGTAGTGAGGTCCACGTTATAATGGCAGTATTTGATTAACATTGGTGTTTTGCTATCCTTGTCTATCATTCGACAAACAGATAGCTCTATCCATCCCCAACTCGAGCGTAGCTTGTATATACTTTTGACTAGTGATTGACAGTGTGTGGGCTCACATGTGAACTTTTGAGTGCTTTCATCAATCAACTTGTAATTTTCAATACCCAGTCATTTCAGACCTCTTTCTATAGATCTTGAATTGAACGTGTTCTTAGGCTCAATTCACACTTACGCGACTCAGGTCGAGAAGAGACTCGACTCTAGTGGAGAGCATGTGTTTCCAAATGGTGACACTCAGACCAGTCGATTCTAGTCTCCGCGACGTCACACATTTGGAAACACATGCTCTCCACTAGAGTCGAGTCTCTTCTCGACCTGAGTCGCCTAAGTGTGAGTTGAGCCTTACTGATGACTTAGTGAGGTCCACGTTATAATGGCAGTGGAGAAAAATAGGGGAACAGTGTTGGATTCTCAGCCTGGTCGTTGCCTTCCATAGAGGATTGACTTTCATTTGGCTAATTTTGCTAAATTTTCCTGTTACAATTTATTAATTTTGTTCTGTTTTGTTTTGCAGGCAGAAGAAACGAACTTGAACGTTTTGTGGGATTTTCACGAAAGATGGCCGAAAGATCAAACTGCAGGGAATCGATCTCCTCCGTTGTATTATAATAATTGTAATTGATTCACAGATTTGTCCAACATGTTCACTAGCACATAAACTGTATTTTTTATTTAGTTTTCTAAAAATCTTTATTTATTTATTCAATCATTACAGAATGATTTCAGCTTTAAATCTACAAAAAGAAAATTACTTTAGAACGTTTGCTCAAGGTGCAATTCATTGGTAGCGTCTCGAGACGCCGCTAAGGAATTGCATCCTAAAAACAATCTAAACTTGTTTAATCTGAGATTTAGTTTTCCAGACCCGTATAATCAATAGGACTTTAACTGAAGTTTAACTTTATCCAGGATTAAGGGCCATATGCTAACACTACGTTTAACGCTAAACCACGTTTACTTGTAGATATGGCTGCATTTATCATAATGTGTTTCATACGGGGTTTAAACCAACAGCTGACATTTCTCCGTTCAAATCGAGTATCTGCATGCGGGCCATGGCTATACTTTCTTTTCCCTTCAACCCCTACAAAGTTTACTCCTCAAGGTCTAATTTTTCCACTAATTTTATCTGATAAGATACACATCATAGAATTGATTATAAAATGAACAGCAAAACTGCCCAAAACTGTTCCTTCTCAAAATTTTTATGTATAAACTTTTACAAATATTTATTTATTTATTTATTAGTTGATATAATTACAAATCATATGAATATGATCGGGATAGAACAACAGGCATAGCCCAAAACTATTCTGTTCCCAAATTTTGTTAAATAATGAAATGTTCGAAAATATAGGTTATGTTTTACTGAGGAAATTTAAAAAAAATTCTTTACAAAATTTTTCATTTAATATGAATAATTACCACAATATCAACTTCTCAACTACACAAAAAGTTACAAAATTTTTTACATTAAAGTTGAGGCTATTAGGCCAGCCAATAACGTAACGTTTCACCGCATATTTATGACTGTACAGTCGGAAACCTGAACGTTACTTCGACGTAGCAACAATGGTTTTTGTTCCTGTACGTACAGTCAAAAATGTGGTACGGTTAGACGTTATGTTATAGTCTGCCTCACGAAAGTAGTCCGATGGAAATTGGAACAGATGAGTGAATCGTTGTCAAATAAGGCTAGGCGTACACCAGTTAGTAAAGACAAGAGAAGACATGATCAGACACGTTTAGTCTTACTTCACATTGTTTATGACGCAACTCACACTGATTAGTCATTGCAATTAGACATATCTTCATAAGCAACTATGTGAAGTATTGTGACTAAACATGTCTGATCATGTCTTGTCTTGTCTTGACTAACCGGTGTATGCCCAGCCTAAGGGTTGATCAACGTTATCCACTGTTGATTATAAATGAGAATCAATTAACATATCTATAGTAATACACCTGACGAATTGGCAACGAGAAGGTACTCAACCGTTCCAGATTCCAGCGGACTATTCTCGTGCGGTTGGCTATAGTGGCTGGCTTTATAGTTTCGATATTGTTCTTTTGTAATGAATGCGAGCATTTAAATATGATTCCAGGCAGCCCTTTTATGCAGAAGATGAAGATCGGTGACTTGAAACACGTCTAGAAATTGACTATCAGATGTTATTTCTGAATCAAAATGAAAATTCTTGAATGAAAATGTGATACATATATCACTACTCGTCAAGGCAGGGTGAGCTCAAAATTTACACAACTCTTTTTTTCTTTTTTTACAACCTAATACTTTTCTTGTTTATCGACTACTAAGGGTTCGATTCCCGATTTACGGCGACATTTTAATATAATGTTTCACCTCATTATCCATGCGCAATTTTCAGATTTTTGTGGAAAATGAAAACTTCGTGTCGTAACTGGAAATATGAAAATATTAAGAGTGATTAAATTCATTTGGGTTCCGCAAATCAATAGGGATTCTACAATCAATATTAGATCTTAATTTGAAGTCAACTCTAATCAACGGTTAACGCTGATTAATCTGGAAAGAATTAATACATTTATAAATTATTGTAGACTTTTAAAAACTGTTCCTTTATCACTATCAAGTCTAAAATCAAAACGAAAACATTTACAGCCGAAGGCCCGGTTGCTCAAAAGCCGATTAAATTTTAATTTTTGGTCAATATGTCACGAGAACGAATAAGAAAAAGCTTTTTTTGTAAGAAGACTTCTCTGATTGGTTCTCGTGAAATTTATCACGATTAAAATTCAACTGGGTTTTGTGCGACCGGCACTCAAGTTTGACAGGATGGTGATAAAAATGAATGGACAATTTCCAGTTTGCTTTTAAAAATAATTATATTTTCTATCGACATAAAACTGAAAGTATTTACAAATAAAATGATTGATAACTTACATTTACATAATATGTCGGGCACTTATGTTTAGTTTTCATAGAACAAGTGATGTGCTCTACACCAATGTATAAGTGAAATAATAAACTCCAACAATTGAATTAAGCAAAACTCTCACTTCAAAACTCAATCAAACAAAATTCTCAATTTTTTTCAAAATTATCGTAGAACATCACAACTCAGCAGCCTCTCAAACGAAAATAAATTAAAACTAAAATCTTAGCCTAGAACAGCGACAATAGTTAACTTAGCTTTCGTTTAGTTAAATCACAGTCCTTTTTAATCACTACTAACTAAAATAGTTGACAGTCAAGTTTTAATTGACTTATGTAACTAGAAGGAGAAATAATGTGAATTGATTATTTGATAATAAATTAGATATTGAAGCGATAAAAATCTAAAGGAACAAAAGGATGTAACAGTATGGTACAGCATTAGGATGGTAGTGACATCCGGTGGTTCGGAACCCACCTAAAACTTAAGGCAAGTACATAATAATTCCCTTAATTATCTTAAGTAGGTATATTAAAGAAGTGGAAGTCTCAAACTCATCAGAATTTTTAAAGTTTGAGTGCCGGTTGCAAAAGCCGGCTAAACTTTAACCGTGATTAGTTTCACGAGAGCCAATCAGAGAAGGCCTTTTTGACGGTTCTCTGATAGGTTCTTGTGAAATTAATCATGGTTGAAATTTAACCGGATTTTGTGCAACAGGGCCTTAAAATTTTAAACTTCAGGCTGAAGTGCATAAACCGTACTATTATTGGAAATTGAATAGTGTTTATTCTAACTAAATCCAGATATTCTAGGTAAATCATAGTTCCAGTATTGAACACAGAATTATTCAATATAGTAAGAATATCTATATTTACCTTGTTTATCCCAATATTCCTGTGATATTTTAATTACCTCGATATTAATTATGGTAGCATATTCAGTTATGGTACTTTTCATAAATTAACTCTGAAGACTCAATATTATTTAATATTTTGCACATTTCTTGTGCAAAAAGATGAATAAACACATTCATAGTGATAATCGATCATTGTACGACTCACATAAATGGTTTAAAATCTCTATAAAAATAGAATATTCTCGGTTTCTCATTAATTTTCGATATTAAAATTGCACTTGATCTGTTTCACCGTGGAAATAGTTTCTAACCAGTCATTTATAACATCTATATTCTACCTATATTATAAACATATTTTTCTAGTAAAAACACTTGGATGATACAGTATTTTCATTGAAGATTTCTATAAAATTTGCAAATAGGTCTCATAAATTGAAAATTGCACTCGCGTCATTCCTGATTTTAACAAATATTTTCAACTACGGTTCATTGTTGCCCTATTTTTCATTGATATTTCTCTGTATATCTTTCAAATTTCCTTTCCAAGATGATGATAGATTCATTTTACCATCTTTACTTCTCGTTTCAAAAATATACATGGACGGATTAATCATTGTATAATGAATGATCTTGAAAAATATTTTCAACTACAGTAGGCCTATTTCCCTATTGATTATTGATATTTTTTAAATTTCTTTCACACTTTCTTTATTTCTAAGCTGATGAACCATTCATTCTACCATCTTTACTTTTCAAAAACATATTCAAGGATGGATTAATTATATCATTGTATAATAATAATATATCGGTCTGGTGTCAGAGTTTTCATTCTATGAAATGATATATCTGATAATAATATTGAAACACAGTACAACATATCAAGTACCCTTTTATTTCATAACAACACAATTAGTTTCAACTCTGCAAGACCCATTTTCAAGTGTAAATTTACACTTTTTGTGTAGTGGAGAAGTTGATATTGTGGTAATTATTCATATTGAATGAAAAAAACTAAGAAATTGTCAAAAACCGGCGGTTTTTTGACAAAGTGTAAATTTACACTTTTTGTGTAGTTGAGAAGTTGATATGGTGGTAATTATTCATATTGAATGAAAAAAACTAAGAAATTGTCAAAAACCGGCGGTTTTTTGACAAAGTGTAAATTTACACTTTTTGTGTAGTTGAGAAGTTGATATGGTGGTAATTATTCATATTGAATGAAAAAAACTAAGAAATTGTCAAAAACCGGCGGTTTTTTGACAAAGTGTAAATTTACACTTTTTGTGTAGTTGAGAAGTTGATATGGTGGTAATTATTCATATTGAATGAAAAAAACTAAGAAATTGTCAAAAACCGGCGGTTTTTGACAATTTCTTAGTCTTTTTCATTCAATGTAAATTTACACATTATAAAATAAAATAGTTCTTGAAGAGTCTTTACAGTTGTGTTGTGAATGATGTGGTACTTTTCCATAATGAAAACCCAAATTTAAATTGTTAACCACTTTTTATTAGTATAAAATATTATAATATTTATACAAAACCGGGTTTCGTGGCTTTACCAGCCACATCTTCAGCTGTTTGTTTTGTTCAAAACAAAGAACCAGGTTCTGTATATATTATAATATTTTATAATAATAAAAAGTGGTTGACAATTTAAATTTCTGTTTTCATCTTGAAGAGTCATTTTCAAGGGTTAATTCACACGTTTTAAAATGAAATAGCTCTTGATGAGTTGAAACTAGCTGTGTTGTTATAAAATTAAAGGGTACTTAATATATTTTTATATTGTGTTTCAGTACTTTCAAAAGTATCCCTAAAAATAAAAGTGAGTATTTAAAGCGAATAATAATGATAATATAGTGTGACCTGACTGGCTCAGGTCTGGTGTTTCCTGGAGTTTTCATTGTATGAAGTGTATCGGATAATATCATGTGATCCCAGGATAGAGAAAAGGAAAGTAGTTAGTTTTTTGGACAGTGGACAGTCTAACGCTTACTGCGTCCCTTCATAGTAAACCGTCTCCAGAAGCTAGTCTTCTTGGCACCTCCAATATCGTCATCCTCCTCATCTTCGACGTGCCTCTGGTGTCTGGAGGACGTCCTGTCCTCGGACAGGTCGCGGGTGGGCGAACCATGCCCGGAGTCGTCATCGTCTAGGACGGCTGTTGGGGAAAATTGGAATTTTAGTCGAAAAAAACGAATTCTAATCGAAAAAATAATTAAGCATTTTACATATTATTTTGTTATCTGTCTCTAGGGAGATTCATTTCAACTGGCAGTATTCCTTATGAATAACATTGATGTTTACCGTTCAACCAATACTGACAGTTTGAAGTCGGTGAGCCATGACCGGTGACTTTATAATCTATGACGGCTAGAGAAAAATTTCAGTTCATATTGAGCCAAAACAGTTTAAATAGGTCTATATTGAGGTCCAGGATGGACCAGGATAATGTCTCATCGGATGGACACATTAAACTGTCGGTTCCGGCTGATGTATGACAGTCGAAAGGCCCATTTACGCCTTGAATTATATATTGAGGCGAGGTGGGACCTTCCACTACCTCCGTAAACAAAGCCAAAGTGCATTCGTGTGACGTCAGCACAGGTAGGGCTCCTACACCAATAGAAACACTTCCTGATATAGATCAGCTGAAATCAACGAATTTTTATTGGTGTAGGAGCCCTACCTGTGCTGACGTCACACGAATGCACTAGGGCTTTGTTTACGTAGGTAGTGGACCTTCCAGCAAGGGACTCCCCACCAGCAAAAGCCATACGGTTTTTTTTTATATTGAGGTCCACTTTATAATGGCAGTATTTGTTTAACATTGGTGTTGCTATCCTTGTCTATCATTCGACAAAGCAGTTAGCGCATTCCTTTCCCACCTCCGCAACGTTTCCTGATCGTTTTTCAACAATAAATAAATTAACAGAATATTCAATCTAAATATTATGAATATGTATTATTAAATCATTAAAGAATTGTTTTAAACAAGAATTAATAGTTAATATACCGGTTAAATAAAAATACTAAGAAATTGTCAAAAACCACAGATTTATTGATACTTAGAAAGACCGGTTTCGGTTGTTACACTGAGATTGACAATGGTGTAATAACCGAAACTGGTCTTTCTAAGTATCAATAAATCTGTGGTTTTTGACAATTTTTATTATTTTTATTTAATATGAATAATTACCACAATATCAACACCTCAACTACACGAAAAGTAATATACCGGTGTCAACTATCATCTATAGAAGGTGGTGGCAAGGCAGAGAACCGGTAACGCTGCTCCTATCTTTCTCCACTGCCATTATAACGTGGACCACACTATATAAATATCATTCATCATCATATTGAGGATACTAAGGATAATAAGGATGATGCCCACATAAGCTCTTAGGCTTGTGCGTGGATGATGATGAGAGATGAAGACTACTTTTTAGGTAGTCAGGACCGACGGCTTATCGTCTCCTCCGAAAGACGGGGTGGGCGTATCTATGTGATTGCCCTGTGGTCAAAAACTTATATATCGAGATTTACTGACATCCGAGATGAAGTGAGCATTTACCTCCTTGGCCTGGACCGGAACTGGTCGGGGGACTCCTTGAGTCTCCAGTGCGGAGGAAGTCGAGGAAGTTGGACTCGCCGTTGGACTTCTTTCCCTTTTTTCCCTTGCCCGGCGCCCCGAAGCTCAGACTCTGTAGGTTCAGTTCGGCCTTTAGCTGTTCACGCGGGATGTCTTCCACTCTGCAAAAAAAAGACAATAAATGCTTCAGTTGAATTCAAAAGTAGTTGAATAAAATGTGGAAAAATCTAGTTAAGTGAATAAATTGTTGTCAGAGTTAGGCCAGCCACTAACTATACTGCAGGCATGTTGTCAAGCATGCATGTACTACGGTTACTATATCAAATATATTGTTACATTTACACAAATTTATGTTTTTTAGTAACTGCAGCATGTACAAGCTTTTTTTTGTCTTTGAGGAAAGGCTGCAAGTTGAAAATAGCTGTTTGAATTTGAGGTAAGGTTTTTGTTAGATAAAAAGGTAAAGAAATTGTCAGAAACCACAGATTTATTGATACTTAGAAAGACTGGTTTCGGTTGTTACACCATCGTCAATCTCTGATAAACCTTTTAGGTACCGGTTGGCACACCATTGTCAATCTCTGATAAACCTTTTAGTCTATCAGAGATTGACAATGGTGTAACAACCGAAACCGGTCTTTTCAACTATCAATAAATTTGTGGTTTTTGACAATTTCTTAGTCTTTTTATTTAATATGAATAATTACCACAATATCAACTTCTCAACTACACAAAAAGTAAGGTTTTTGTGTCTACGATTCTTTGTTGTTTATATTTCATTCGCTGCTCTATTTGAGGTTAAATTATTCTCTCATAATTTGTCATTTTCCAGTGGTTTATTTGTTGTTATTGGTGGTTCATTTCAATTATATTAGAGACTGTTCAATTCGTTTCGACTAATATAAACATCGGATTGTTAGTGTGCTCTTCCAGTCAGGTTTTGCTTGTACAGGCATAAGGGTATGATCATGATCATATTAGATGCATAAATAAACACCATTTTTTGTCGGCTGGGTGCTTGTTCTCAGATTTCATTTAATCATCTCTCATTCATTCATCTTCACAAACGGAAGCGTTCATGTGGCATTGTCATTCATCCCTTCATCATTATCAGCACCTGGGTTTAAAATACTCGTGAAGAGTTGCCCTTGAAAAATAAATATTATGTGCAAGTGCTTGCTTGATTATGCATGACCAAGCGTGCAGATGAGAAACAAAATGTGAAAAGAGCAATAGGAACACTCACACTGAACGCGTGCACTTGCTGGTTGCAGCTACATGCAAGTCACAACGTGTTTCAATGGCTCTCCAGATTTTGTTTCTCGGTTCATGCATGATCTGACGTGCACTTGCACATACAGTACGTTTGCAACATTCGAACACCTGGTTAGAAATTTCTCCTCCTGTCTGAATACGTTCGTCTGTATTTTTGTGTGCGGTTTGCCTTTAGACTGTCTTTTGAAAAGTTTTATAATTTTGTCAAATTTTTTAAAAATTTTTACCTGAACTCATTAGGATCCTCGACGAACGCCTGTTGCAAGTCGCGCATAATCTTCTTCCTGATTGTCTTCTTCATGGAGAGATGGCGCTCCAAGTGTTTGACATCAGTCTCAGTCAGCTGTTTCTCCTTCTTCTTCTTTTCCTTTTTCTTCTTAGTCGACGTCTGCGACATCAGCTGACTCAACTCTTCCTCGCTGGTCGACCCGACCGAGATAGCGCTGTCGTTTCCGTTGTTGCACGTTGAACTGTCAGTGTGGTGGAGGTCCTTGTCTCTGTTTGAAAAATAAAGAAAAAATAGAGTTGAATAATTTAATTTCTCTAAATTCAAAATGTTTAGCTTACCGTATATATATTTTTGGACGAAAATTGAACTTTTTACAGTAGAAACATAACCTATATTTTGGACATTTTATTAATCTATCAAAATTTGGGAATGGAATAGATTTGGGCCAAGCCTGTTGTTCCTTCCTAATCATATTTATATGATTTGTGATTCTGTCCACGAATAAAGAAATAATTGAGGATATTAAAAAAAAAATTAACCAAAATGTTTGGTGCATTGAATTCAATTCTGGTTTCTAGATGTTGCAATACAGTAACAGTGTGGTGAAGGTCCTTGTCTCTGTTAAAAAAATAAAGTTGATAAATAGATATTATTTAAAAATACACCATTATGTTTGGTGCATTGAATTCAATTGTGGTTTCTAGATCCTGCAATACTACAGTAACATAGGTCACTTATGAATGATGAGTAGTGTATTAATATTAATTCATTTTTCTATCGTTTCAATTAGGCACAATGAATAGTCCATCAAAAATTAATACTGTAAAAAAAATTGAATAAATTTAGTAGTCTAATCAGTTCGGTTACTGTAGTGAGTTCCACATTATAACATGAAAAAATATTACAGTTCTTTCAGACGTCAATGAGACGTCTATTAAGTCAATGAGATGTTACACGTTAAAGCTGGATTCTCAAATATAATTTCTATGAGTTCTTATGGTATTATCCATACTCACTCGGCCTGGCTTAGTGGGAAAAGTCCAATTGGAACTTGTGGGAATCATATTTTCACTGTTACTGCTGTATTTGAATCCAGCTCTACGTTGTGGTTAAGAGTCACAGCTCATACTGTAAGCAGTGATATCTCACTTTTATTAGTGCGTTATATTTTGTGTATTGACGTTGTATTTATTCTATGAATGTTATGTCAATAACATTATATTTATTCATTTATCTACTCTACCAAAATAAATAAATGCATCTTATTTTAATTATAAACAACTAATGGGTCTAGATTACCTGTTATACTTTCTACAGCTGTTATCCTGGTACTTGTTGTGGGGTGGTTCATCCCTTATAGCCTGGTAGTTATCGTGAAATCCGAAAATATCTCGAAGGTGCGGAATATTCCGTTCTGCAGTCTGTTGGTGCGCCATTTTGCTCCTCTGTCAACAAAAATACATAAATGAATTTTATGAAATAAACATAGAATCTCAAATTTCTTGAATGAATAAATTTAAAAAAAAAAATCATTGCAAGATAATAATTCAGGGGAATTCTAGTCCAAAATCGTTTTCACAAAGTTTAAAATTATTGTAATTAAGTTACTATACATCAATAATAATTTCAATAACTTTTTTGTTTTATAAAATGTTCATTCAATAATAGTTAGAAGTGACGAATATAGTAGGCCTAATAAATTTCATGTGAGGAATGACAAAGTTTCATGGAGATTTATTGACCGAGCGAAGTGAGGTCTAAGATTCAAGTCGACAGTTTGGCATTTCTCTTAATGTTTAAATGTTTATATGTTGCGCATTTACGGCGAAACGCGGTAATAGATTTTCATGAAATTTTGACAGTTATGTTCCTTTTTTAATTGCGCATCGACGTACATACAAGGTTTTTGGAAATTTGCATTTCAAGGATAATATCAAAGGAAAAAGGAGTCACCTTCATACGCCAATATTAGAGTGAAAATCAGACCATAGAATTATTCATCATAAATCAGCTGACAAGTGATTACACAGATGTGTGGAGAAGCCAGTCTATTGCTGTATTTCCATAAGGTCTATAGTTTCAATCAGGTACTTGTAGATGAGAATACTGCGTGAGGTCCACTGTTCACAGAACTACTAGTATGTTGGAGAAACACTTCTATACAGGTAGTATTTTTATTAAAACATATCATTCTCATTTTTTATTTTCAACTTGAAATATAGAAATCCAAACACTAAACAAAGGTGACAGGCTGACGAAATTTCTCATCAGGAGCGAAATTATCCCACTTTATTATCAAATTGTAATAAATCTTGAAATTTAACTAAATTGTAAGCTTATTTATTAAGAAATTCATTCGTATCTTTAATAAATTTATACCATAGAGAAAAGATAACATAGAAGATATCCTGTGGTGTAGGGCGTTTATGTTCCAAATTTCACTGTTAATCAAAGCCGATATTCCTAGTAGTCAAATCGCCAAATTTTTTCAGTTATATCATAGAAAAAAAGGTAGCATATTATAAAATAATGATAATATCGACTGACCTGGCTGGCTGGCTCAGGTCTGGTGTCAGAGTTTTCAGGTCGCCACCATTAGCAATTTCAGGGTCTCTGAAATATAAGAAGATATCCCATGGTATAGGTCGTTCATGTTTCAAATTTCAAGCCGATCTTCTGTTAACTCAAGCTGATTACTGTCGACTACAGTCTATTATTACTGTTTAGGCTGAGAGTGTAAGAAGGGCACAGTATGAGAGACTACCAGCGTCACATAGCTTCACCAAAAATTTTTTCAGTTTTCAGTTTCATGAGTGACGCTGGTAGTCTCTCATACTGTGCCGTTCTTACACTCTCACCCGGCCTAAACAGTAATAATATACTGTAGTCGACAGTAATCAGCTTGAGTTAACAGAAGATCGGCTTGAAATTTGAAACATGAACGACCTATACCATGGGATATCTTCTTATATTTCAGAGACCCTGAAATTGATCATGGTTGCGACCTGAAAACTCTGACACCAGACCTGAGCCAGCCAGCCAGGTCAGTCGATATTATCATTATTTTATATGCTACCTTTTTCTATGATATAACTGAACAAAGTTTGCACTTTTCTTGCTAGTTCCAAAACCTCTATAAGGATTCTAGATAACAAATTCGACTATAATCCAGAATAAATTCGAGCCAATTCAAAAACTTAAGGCCTCTTAAACCTAGATTACAAATTCGACTATAATCCAGAATAAATTCGAGCCAATTCCAAAACTTAAGGCCTCTTAAACCTAGATTACAAATTCGACTATAATCCAGAATAAATTCGAGCCAATTCCAAAACTTAAGGCCTCTTAAACCTTGATTACAAATTCGACTATAATCCAGAATAAATTCGAGCCAATTCCAAAACTTAAGGCCTCTTAAACCTAGATTACAAATTCGACTATAATCCAGAATAAATTCGAGCCAATTCCAAAACTTAAGGCCTCTTAAACCTAGATCACAAATTCGACTATAATCCAGAATAAATTCGAGCCAATTCCAAAACTTTCTACCTCTAACAATCCACTAGAAAAAGTGTCGGACTACATAACTTTATTCAGCTCACGTTTGAAAAAAGTAATGACTCCCAGATTCTCTGTTATTTCTGATGAATGATTACGCGATACTATCTCTTTACATTTGAAATTTCACTGCTTGCCTTTCATATTATTGTTCTGTAATAATAATGACAAGTTCTACTACTATAAAATAAGACCACTTCTGCCGTAATAATATTTCCAGACATTACTTATTGTTTCCCGTAAACCTACCGTACTGCGTTTATGTAATCGAAATAATATTATTATTGCCGCTGTGCGCTCTATATTTGGAACAGCTCCTGATTTAATAGTTCGTGTCTCTTCTTCTTATTCGTCTTCTTCTTCTTCTTCTTCTTCTTCTTCTTCTTCTTCTTCTTCTTCTTCTTCTTCTTCTTCTTCTTCTTCTTCTTCTTCTCCTGTTCTTATCCTTATCATCTTCTAAAAAGGAAGCACACCACTCTTCTTCTTCTTCTTCTCCTGTTCTTATCCTTATCATCTTCTAAAAAGGAAGCACACCACTCTTCTTCTTCTTCTTCTTCTTCGTCTCCTCTTCTTTCATCTTCTTCTCGTCTCCTCCTCTTTCATCTTCTTCTCGTCTATTTCTCGGTCTCTTCTTCACTCTTCTGTTCACGTCCTCCACATATTCTTGTTTTCATTCACTTCCTCTTTCAAATTCTAGTTGTGGAAAACGGCTCCTTCTTCTATATACTTCTCCTCTTCCTCCTCATCTTCCACTTCTTGTCTCCTTTCTTCTGTATCACTTTCTCTATCTTTCTTCTTCACTTTCATATCCTGATTGTGAGAATAATTCCTCCTTCTTCTCTTTCTCCTCATCTTCTATGTCTTCTCTTTCTTCTCCTCTTCAACTCTCTCTCTCTGTCTCCTAATCTTCTTACTTATTATCTTCCCCCACTCCTACTTCCTCTCTTTCTCCCTATGCTCTACTTCTTTTCTTCCTCATCCTCTCCTACTCCTAATCTTCCTCCTCAAAGATCACTTCTTCTCATCCTGCTCTTCTCTCTTCCCTCTTCTTCCTCTCACCAACCAATATCTTCTTCTTCTTCTTCTTCTTCTTCTTCTTCTTCTTCTTCTTCTTCTTCTTCTTCTTCTTCTTCTTCTTCTTCTTCTTCTTCTTCTTCTTCTTCTTCTTCTTCTTCTTCTTCTTCTTCTTCTTCTTCTTCTTCTTCTTCTTCTTCTTCTTCTTCTTCTTCCTTCTCTTCTCCTGTTCTTATCCTTATCATATTCTAAAAAGGAAGCACACCACTCTCGATTCTCTCCCCTATTTATTCATCATCAGTATTTGCTCTATTTCTCTCAGACAGTTTACCTTCATTCATTTTCGTTCCACTTCCAAGTTTTGTAAGGAAACCGATCAGAATTATTTTGTTCCACCGCTCATTCCTAACATTATTGAAAGCAACCATTGCAATATCGGACAGTTGCAGCGTTTATTTTGCAATGTAAATAGCTACTCAACTACTCTATATCTCTTCAATGGTATTTTTGATCTGCATCATTATATATTATTGTCAGTGTTATGCAAGCTTTTCAGGGATTTCTTTAGTGAAATTAAGTTCAGACTGTGAGCATTTGAACTGTCGTATAAATTAGAATTGGGACTGTTTTGGGTTTAAGTCCGTGCTACTTTTTTGGAAGTTGTGTTAAATTATTGAATGAATGAATAAATGAACTGTGACCTTTAAAAATTATAAATAGTCTTATAAATTAGAATTGGGAATGTTTTGGGTTTAAGCCTGTGGTACTTTTTTGGAAATTGTGTCTAATGATTGAATGAATAAATAAATGAACTGAGACCTTTGATTGAATAATCAATGGACAGCTTTGATGTTATTAAAGGCAGGCTGACCGTTTCAAGTGAATACGTATTACATTCTTGCTCTATTAACCTCTCATAATATGAGCCTTCTGAATTCAAATGAAATAATGATACAGTCCATCAATTATGGTTGTTATTTTTATGGGAAAACTAGCAGGTAACCCGTGCTCCGCAAGGGTCTAATTATAAACTTTAGCTACTGAAATCTAGAATTCAAATAAGGCCTACAACCATCCTCGGTTAATTAAGAATCTATATTCAAAAGTTCAAGTTAATCAGTTGAGTAGAGTTGAGACGTGATGATGCGTCATTCATGAATATCCTATCCTGTAAGCCAATTCTTCCCCTTCATCTATATAATGATGAGTCTACAATTCTATCATTAAATTTTATAGGGGTTTGAAAGTTTTTCACAATGAAAAAGGTGACAAGATCCTTGAAGAAAATCGATTCCCAATCTTTTCTTATAAATGAAAAATTTGATCATCCACAAACAATAAAATCCTTGATTGGAAATTTTTCAAGTTCAATGATAGTTTGAACAATAAATCTTCACTTATGAATGAATTATTCAATAATGAAATCCCAAATGAATTGTGAAGAATGAATAATTCAGTTCTCTCTTCTCATAGTTTCCATTGTGGCTGCTTTATCAGAAGACGATAGACTTCACCTTGACTTTCAAAAATAATTTAATTTCACTCTCATCTCTTCAGCAGAGATTACTGATTAGCAATGCTTCACACGTTCCTCATCTCTCTCACAGTTTTTCTCATTCTAATTGTCTCTCTTTCACAAACGCTCTTCTTTTTCACACGTTGGTTTGATTGGTTAATAGATTACAAGATAAAAATATACCTACCGTCAGTATTAGTGACCTTAGAAACTGTGGGTGATTCACAGCTTCAAAACTAATTAATACCCTAATTAATGCATCTTCTCAAGATGCTCTTCTTCTTTATCATCATCAACATCATCTTCTTCTTCGTTACTTCTTCTTCTCCCAATTCTGACAGTTTAAAGTGAATATCACTGTAGTTGATTTGTGCAATTAATGCACTGTAGAAGAACAATTAATATCAACCGTTAACTGAAGTGTGATCATGAACCTCAATCTTGAATCTGAATAAATGAGGAATGAATTGATCATTGATGTCGGAGTAAAACTGCTCTTTGATTAGGCTAGCTTAATTTGCAATGTTTTTCTCACAGTTGGAACAGTGAAAATAGAATATCATCAGACATAATTTAGTGGGTTTGTCTTCATGAAAGCTGTGGCGGAGAACGATTACCGTACTGGGAATAGTTGGTGTGAAAACGAAAGTTGATTTTCGTCTGTGATTTTCACAGTAGTTTTGAAGAGAAATTATCATATTGTGTTTGAGTACTTGTTACGGTAATTGGTCGTTGTCTAGATTTGTCATTAAGTTTCTAGGAGTCATCAGCCTCTTTTGTTGATAGTTTAATTAAAATAATAGAACACTTCACTTCTTGCTTTGTAAAAGTGTAAAAACATATTTACAAAGCAAGAAGTGAAGTGTTCTATCATTTTAATCAAACTATCAACCAGTAGTTCACGGTATCTAAGTTGGTTGACGGTGTCTAAAAATGTTTTGATTTCCAAGATTTTCAGGAAAGCATTTCTAAAATTTCAATCTCGGAAAATGAAGGATTTCTGACAGACTCCTGTATGAATAAGGCCCGGTTGCAAAAAAGCCGGTTCAATTTTAATCGCGATTAATTCCACGAGAACCAATCAGAGGAGCCCTCTTTTCATAAAAACCTTCTCTGATTGGTTCTCATTTTTAAATAATTATATTATTATATTTTACTGAACCACTGTTATAAATACATAAAAGCAAGATTTTTATTGCCTGTTACACAGAAGCCGGTTAAATTTAATGTTGATTAATTTACGAGAACCAATCAGAGGAGCCCTCTATTCAAAAAAACCTTCTCTGATTGGTTCTCGTAAAATTAATCAACATTAAAATTTAACCGGCTTCTGTGTAACCGGCAATAAGACTCAGATTCTGTGTCAATACAAATCTTGCTTTTATGTATTTATAACAGTGGTGCAGTAAAATATAAAAATATAATAATTATTATGTACGATAGACCTAATTGCAATTTTATAACCTGTGTAATTGTGGATCGTTGTAAATAATTGACTTCTCATCCCATTTAAATAAGATCTTGATTAACGATTTATGACTCAACTCATAATAATTATTGCTTGATAAAGTCAATTTACTTTTTACTATTGCATCGGGCTAGTTGAAGTCTCATGAAAATATTTAATTTAAGATTCAAAATTGTTTCCCGTTACCACACTAGTCCTGATTAATTTCCTTAAGAAGCTTTATTAGACAAAGCTAATTCCTACTGCAGTGAAATTATTCACTTTCCACTGTCATCATTCCTTACATATAATATCAATGATTTACATTCAACTAATGCTGACAGTTTTTAGTGAACTCAGTGTGAGTAACTTCAGACAATAATTCCAAGGTCGAAAATGATAACCGATAAACCTCTGAGCGGGAGCAATTTTCTTGAAAATTGCCTGCAAAATCATGTGGAAAATTGTTTCCTAGCTAATCAAGCATCCAACTATAGTAGATGAGAAGAATTGACCTTGAAGATGGCATAAACTTCTTCTTCATATTGGTTAGGTACCGGTATGATAAAAATGTATTAACAATAAATTGAATTTTCAACTTTCTCCTTCAAATTCAATAAAATGCCGACGAGTGAACGTTTTCTAACCGTACTTAACCTTTAGCTGGATTCGTATATCAGTATCAGTAAACGTGCCCTGTACAGTGTAGACAAATATAATCTCCATGAATTGTAATGGGACTGTTCGGCACTCACTCAGCCCGGCCGAGCGAGTATGAATAGTCCCATTAGAGCGCATGAGAATTATATTATCACTGTACCGGACACGTTCACTGATACGTCGGAATCCAGCTTGAATGTTTGAGAGTAACTTATTATTAAGTCTGGCATTTCAAGTGCATCATAATAAATAAACACAGAAGGAAATTATCAAATTAGTATTTATTAATTTGATAATAATGTTACCCAGTACCTATCTTCATAGCCACCTCTAATACAAGGCCCCGGCCTACGATATTGCAACGTCGCAGTGTAGGCCTAGAATCTAATCATAGCCACCTCTAATACATGAGGTGGCTATGATCTAATACATGATTGGTGGAAAAGATCAGCTGGTATTTTTTAAAATCTTTTTCACCAATCATGTATTAGATTCTAGGCCTACACTGCGAAGTTGCAATATCGTAGGCCGGGGCCTTGTATTAGAGGTGGCTATGCTATCTTACGTACCTATCTAATCACAAATTCATATAATAATTTAAACAACCTATATCGTATCATCCTCTATTCAAAAAATATCAAAGTCAAAATAATGATAAAATAACGTATAATTTACCGCGGGATTTGGAAACGGGAAACGATAAGAAACGGGGATTTGGAAAACTCACTGCTTGATCATAATATTATTATAACCAATACTTACTGGCCCTGATCATTTTATATAATAAGAGTTTTCAATCTTCTGAGGTCGAAATAAGATTGAAAAACTCTTATTATATAAAATGATTAGGGCCAGTAAAGTATTGGTATAATATTATGATCAATGAGTTTTCCAAATCCCCGTTTCTTATCGTTTCCCCGTTTCCAAATCCCCGCGGTAAATTATACGTTATTTTATCAATTATTTTGACTTTGATATTTTTTGAATAGAGGATGATACGATATAGGTTGTTTAAATTATTATATGAATTTGTGATTAGATAGGTACGTAAGATAGCATAGCCACCTCTAATACAAGGCCCCGGCCTACGATATTGCAACTTCGCAGTGTAGGCCTAGAATCTAATACATGATTGGTGAAAAAGATTTTAAAAAATACCAGCTGATCTTTTCCACCAATCATGTATTAGATCATAGCCACCTCATGTATTAGAGGTGGCTATGATTAGATTCTAGGCCTACACTGCGACGTTGCAATATCGTAGGCCGGGGCCTTGTATTAGAGGTGGCTATGAAGATAGGTACTGGGTAACATTATTATCAAATTAATAAATACTAATTTGATAATTTCCTTCTGTGCTTATTTATTATGATGCACTTGAAATGCCAGACTTAATAATGGGAACTTTATAATAAGTTACTCTCAAACATTCAAGACGTGGTTTCCGACGTATCAGTGAACGTGTCCGGTACAGTGATAATATAATTCTCATGCGCTCTAATGGGACTATTCATACTACTTGCTCGGCCGGGCTGAGTGAGAACAGTCCCTTTACAATTCATGGAGATTATATTTATCTACACTGTACAGGGCACGTTCACTGATACTGATATGTAGGAATCCAGCTAAAGGTTATGTACGGTTAGAAAAATTTTACTCATCAGCATTTTATAGAATTTTAAGGAGAAAGTTGAAAATTCAATTTATTTTCAGTAGGCTACATTTTTATCATACCTAACCAATATGAAGAAGAAGAAGTTTATGCCATCTTCAAGGTCAATTCTTCTCATCTACTATAGTTGGATGCTTGATTAGCTAGGAAACAATTTTCCACATGATTTTGCAGGCAATTTTCAAGAAAATTGCTCCCGCTCAGAGGTTTATCGGTTATCATTTTCGACCTTGGAATTATTGTCTGAAGTTACTCACACTGAGTTCACTAAAAACTGTCAGCATTATTTGAATGGAAATCATTGATATTATATGTAAGGAATGATGACAGTGGAAAGTGAATAATTTCACTGCAGTAGGAATTAGCTTTGTCTAATAAAGCTTCTTAAGGAAATTAATCAGGACTATTGTGGTAACGGGAAACAATTTTGAATCTTAAATTAAATATTTTCATGAGACTTCAACTAGCCCGATGCAATAGTAAAAAGTAAATTGACTTTATCAAGCAATAATGGGTTGAGTCATAAAAGTTATAAATCGTTTATCAAGATCTTATTTAAATGGGATAAGTCAATTATTTACTATGATCCACAATTACACAGGTTATAAAATTGCAATTAGGTCTATTGTACATAGTAATTATTATATTTTACTCCACCACTGTTATAAATACATAAAACCAAGATTTGTATTGACACAGAATCTGAGTCTTATTGCCGGTTACACAGAAGCCGGTTAAATTTTAATGTTGATTAATTTTACGAGAACCAATCAGAGAAGGTTTTTTTGAAAAGAGGACTCCTCTGATTGGTTCTCGTGGAATTAATCTCGATTAAAATTAAACCGGCTTTTTTGCAATCGGGCCTTATTCATACAGGAGTCTGTCAGAAATCCTTCATTTTCCGAGATTGAAATTTTAGAAATGCTTTCCTGAAAATCTTGGAAATCAAAACATTTTTAGACACCGTCAACCAACTTAGATACCGTTAAATCTGGGTTTTCGTTTGTGTGTAAATGCCGTCGTCGACCACGACAGGGTGAGGATCTCAGATTGGGTAGATTTCAATATGTCTAAATAACCTGAAAGATAATGTTCAATTATGTTTTAATGGGGGAGGTTGAGTTTATACTTTTTTATACTCTTAAATAACAATATGTTGATATTATTAGAAATGTTTGATTCTTGAATAATAAACACAAATAATGAAAAGTTATTTGATCAGCTGTTTTAGTACACTTGAAATTTGGACAATATGAATGTCAACAATGCTTGCCGTCGTCGACTGTGGAAATTTATGCACAAACAAAATAAATCGTAACTAGTATATGAATCAAAATTCGGGAAAGGGTCAGTTTTATGCTGTGCCTGTGCCTGTAGATTCTCCCCAATTACTTTAATGAATAATTGTGTATCATTTCATCATTAGAAAATATGAATAATATATAAACTTCATGAACTTAATATTGTGTATCAAATAACTTCTCTTTCTGTATCAAATAACTTCTCTTTCTGTATCAAATAACTTCTCTTTCTGTATCAAATAACTCCTCTTTCTGTATCAAATCACTTTCCTGTCTATACGTTGAACACCCACACAGGGGACACGGAACAGACATTGCTCTTTGGAATCGTGCCCTGGTTCTCAATATATAGCCACTTCATAATTTGCTACACTTACCGTATATATTATACATATATATCCACCCTTTCTGGCGGTCCAAGGCTCTACTATAAGCTTGGATTTAGCAGTACTGTAGTATTGTAGCTCCAACATTATTAAATTGCAAAGTGAAAGGAATTCCCTCTTAGAGTGAGGTCCACGTTATAATGGCAGTGGAGAAAGATAGGAGAACAACGTTGCCGATTCTCGGTCTTGTCAATGCCTTCTATAGACGGTAGCTGATACAGGTTTATTGATGTGATATCAACTGTTGATTCTCGTTTAGAATAATCAATTATATTTTATTGAGCAAAAATTATATTTTTCAATAATTTCATAATGAATTTTTAAAATTGAGATGAAATATTTTTACTATTAAATTTTGTAAAACTTTAAAGTGAAATAACACTCACATTCTTTGATGTGGTGACGTCCGTTTCGTGCTGGTATTGCACATTTTCAAGCCAAAGTTTGAGTTTCTGTTTGGTTTGAGAATGTGCAATGCCAGCACGAAACGGACGTCGCCACATCAAAGAATGTGACTGTTTTTTCACTTTGAAGTTTTACAAAATTTAATAGTAATAATAGTAGTGAAAACAAGATGGATAACTAACAATGAAATATTTTGTTAATTTAATTATATTCCTACAGTGTTGAAGAACAATCAGGCAACATAGCTAGAAAAGGACAGCGCTATCTGCTTTGTCGAATGATAGACAAGGATAGCAACACCAATGTTAATCAAATACTGCCAGTATAATATGGACCTCACTATAGTAAATGTCTCCTCAAAAGTACTACAAGCCGAGGTCTGAGCGCTTATCTTATGCACGAAATACTTGTATAGTTTGAACTGTTCCTAACAACTTGGAGAAAGCACTTTTCTCACACTATTTTCAATGGTGCAGTTTGTTTCTATGGAGAGTACATTGCCTAATTGGTTCAAAGGTGTGTTTTCACTCTTGTTTTAAAGTAAGTGAGTGTGAGTCATGTCTGGGGTTGAGTGTGTTATGAATACGTAATACTCTGAGAAATATTTACGTTTATAAATTAGTTTATTTGCATAATTATTTATTCATTTATGTTCATAAATTCATAGATACAATTTAATACAGTATCATTCTTAACTAGTAGTTCTGTGAACAGTAGACCTCACGCAATATTCTCATCCACAAGTACCTGATTGAAACTATAGACCTTATGGAAGTACAGCAATAGATTGGCTTCTCCACACATCTGTGTAATCACTTGTCAGCTGATTTATAATGAATAATTCTATAGTCTGAGTTTACTCTAATATTGGCGTATGAAGGGCGTATGCCCTTTTTCCTTTTCCTTTTTCCTTGGCGTATGCTCCTTTTTCCTTTCAGATTATCCTTGAAATGCAAAATTTCCAAAAACCTTGTATATACGTCGACGCGCAATTAAAAAGGAGCATACCTGTCAAATTTCATGAAAATCTATTACGGCGTTTCGCCGTAAATGCGCAACATATAAACATTTAAACATTAAGAGAAATGCCAAACCGTCGACTTGAATCTTAGACCTCACTTCGCTCTGTCAATAATAAAGGAAAGAGTTGGCTTATTATAGTCCGGGTCCTGTAGCTTTGCCTATCAGCGGAGAGCAACTACACTACAATACTACCCGTTCAAAAACATCGAACATCTGTAGGAAGCTTCCTCCATATAGGCATCTAGGAACTCTGGAGCGTATGTTTTTTTAAAGTAGGAATATCACCCCACGAACCATACCTTGCCAATATGCAGTTTCACGGTGGCAAAGCTACGAGACGCGTACTATACATGTACGTACGCGTCTACGGGATAGGAAATTCACGAATGACGCATCATCACGTTTGAACTACTCAAGTGATTAACTAGAAGTTTTGCATATAGATTCTTAATTCACCGATGATGGTTAGTGGCCTATTTTAAATTCTTGAAGATTTTAGTTGGCAAGTTTTTAATTAGCATCTTGCGGAGCACGGGTTTCCTGCTAGTCTATAATTGACCGAGCGAAGTGAGGTCTAAGATTCAAGTCGACGGTTTGGGATTTCTCTTAATGTTTAAATGTTTGAATGTTTGAATGTTTTTATGTTGCGCATTTACGGCGAAACGCGGTTATAGATTTTCATGAAATTTGACAGATATGTTCCTTTTTTTAATTGCGCATCGACGTATATACAAGGTTTTTGGGAATTTTTCATTTCAAGGATGATATAAAAGGAGCCTCCTTCATACGCCAATATTAGAGTAAAAATCAGACTATAGAATTATCCATCATAAATCAGCTGACAAGTGATTACACAGATGTGTGGAGAAGCCAGTCTATTGCTGTATTTCCATAAGGTCTATAGTTTCAATCAGATACTTGTGAATGAGAATACTGCGTGAGGTCTACTGTTCACAGAGCTACTACTATGATAAAGGAAAGAATTGGCTTATACATGTCCGTGATAGGAAATTCACGAATTACACATCAATACGTCTTAACTATTCAACTGATTAACTTGAAATTTTACATAATAGATTCTTAATTCAACGATGATGGTTAGTGGCCTATTTTAAATTCTTCAACATTTCAGTAGCTCAAGATTTCAGTTTGTCAAGTTTTTAATTAGAACCTTCCGGAGCATGGGTTTACCTGCTAGTCTATTTTTGGGTTATAATGCCTGTTGTTCCCATACCTGTATGTATTTTTTTTAAATAAATAAAATATAATGAAGGAAAGAATCGGCTTATACACGTACGGGATAGTAAATTAACGAACGACGCATTATCACGCTTGAACTACTGGACTGATTAACTTGAAATTTTGCATATAGATTCTCAATTCACCGAGGATGGTTATAGGTCTATTCTTCAGATACACAGTGATGACTTGAATCACAAATTGAATAAGTAATTATAATAGATTAAATAAATAAGTAATTAATTTAATTCATTTATGCTTGAATCAAAGCTTCCTACTATAGAAAGTGGTGGAAAAGGAGAATGGACAACCTATTATTAAGACTAACTTTATACCGTGAATCTCTCTATAGATCCTTTCAATTGTTGAACAATACATCCACGGTCTTATCAAATATACGGTACATTATCCAAATTAATTGTTCGAATGAAGTTCCTGCCTATAATGTTGAGGAAGTTATTTTTAGGAGCTTCCTCCTACTTTCTGTATGTTTCAATCCCACTAATGACCTTTGCACCGTAATGACTACAAACTCTGTGAAAACCCTGATGAATTATTGTATCCTTAAAAGAATTGTCCGTCATTCCCCTCTCATTTCTCTCCTACACTCTGTCTCTTTCTTAAATGTTTTCCTAGATCGAATTGTTCGTCATTTACCTCTTATTTCTGTCATTTTCTGTCTCTTTCTTGGATGTTTTCCTAGATAGAATTGTTCGTCATTTCCATCTCATTTCTCTCATTCTCTGTCTCTCTCTCGTATGTTTTCCTAAATATAATTGCCCCTCATTTCCCTCTCATTTCTCTCATTGTCTATCTCTATCTTTGATGCTTCTCTAAATAGAATTGTCCATTATGTACCTCTTATTTCTTTCCTTCTCTGTCTCTTTCTACTTCTTCTTGGATGTGTGTTTCTCCTGTCAAAATTGAAGGATTTTCTTTGTTCTTCGTTATTAGGTGGGTACTGATAATGCTCTTTTGCTATAAGTTAATGAAGTCCATGTTATAATGATAGTATCTGATTAATATTCATGTTTCTAACCTTGTCTATCATTCGACAATATGGTAGTATGTTTATTTGTTGAAAAATAGTATCCAAACACGAAATTATTCTGCTTCCCCTTCACCAGAACAGCGCTAAAATCTGACTTTGTCATTGTATTTAATTAATCCACTCGATCTTGAATTAATTGGTGGAAAATCAAATTTCCATTTCAAACACACGAAAATTATCTTGCTTCCCCTTCACCAGAACACCGCTAAAATCTGACTTTGTCATTGTTTTTAAATCCACTCTTGAATTGATTGGTGGAAAATCAAATTTCTATTTCAAACTCGAATTTCCTCAGAAATCCTCTACCCATAAATCCACACTCGGGATATCCTGATCAGGCCTAATTTCATCGTCGCCATTTTCCAAAGCTAACGGAGATTGCATCAGAACTTTGTTACAGTAACCACTCCATGTGTCTATGTCTCGTTGCTCGGATGCCTCTCCATATATCTATGTCTCATTGCTCGGATGCCTCCCTATATATCTATGTCTCAATCCTGGGATGCCTCTCCATATGTCTATGTCTCGTTGCTCGGAGGATGCCTCTGTATGTGTCTATGTTTCATCGCTCCGCTGGTTTGAATCAGCTGCAATCTGCAATAGAAAGTCCAGCCAATGTACTGTTTTTAGCGGAAGATGGTTCACTATACACTGTACTCGATTTAGTCGCTGCTCTCTGGTCCGGTACATAACTTCCTGTATTATATACATTTTTATATACACTGTATATATGTTGCGCAGTGTTGTATTGCTCAACACATTTCATTGTGTGGTTCAATTAATATGTATCTATGTCAGTTAGGATGAATTGGTGGTGTGATAGAATCAATATAATTGCTTGTTAACTTTTTTAGAACATTTGCAATTCTCTACCTATTTATTAATCCTCTCATTTGAAACAAGAGGCTCTACAACCAACCATTTGTTATGTTTTTATATTCAATAGTTTTAATTAATATATGCATCAATGTCAGTTAGGATTAGATTGTTATAGGGTCAATAGAATTGTTTGATAATTCAATGGGTTCATCCTGTTGATTTTCCTCCAATCATTGATCTGACATTGTGATAAAAAGTAAATTCGTATGGCTTTTGTTGGTGGGGAGTCCCTAGCGGAAAGGTTCCACCGCCTCAATATATAATTTAAGCCGTCAATGGGCCTTACGACTGTCATACTTCAGCCGGGACCGACAAATAGCGCCTGAATATATCATTTAAGCCGTCAATGGGACTTACGACTGTCATTCTTCAGCTGGGACAGACAATTAACGCCTGAATATATCATTTAAGCCGTCAATGGGCCTTACGACTGTCATTCTTCAGCTGGGACCGACAATTAACGCCTGAATATATCATTTAAGCCATCAATGGGCCTTACGACTGTCATACTTCAGCCGGGATCGACAATTAACGTGCACATCCGATAACACGGGAGTGATCTGGTTTAAAAGCTTTTAAACTTTGATATTGTGATTGTGGAATGTAATAAATAAATAACATCTTTTGAACATTTGTCTGGAAAAAGACGCTTTGGAGCCACATGTTGATACTGTAAAAGTTTCTAGAGCAATTTATTGTTGATGTTGTGGAACCCATCCAAAAGATTGAAGATATGGTATGTGGACTAGTTGAGGCATAGAGAGATTGATTGATTTCTATTCTGTGCTAGGTTTGTAAAGATCGATTGTACATCAGAAGATAGCATAAGAATATATCACATGGTATAGGACATTTATGTTACAAATTTCAAGCCGATCACTGTTGACTACTGTCTATTACTAGTAGTTCTGTAAACAGTAGATCTCACGCAGTATTCTCATCCACAAGCACCTGATTGAAACTATACACCTTATGGAAATACATCAATAGACTGGCTTCTCCACACATCTGTGTAATCACTTGTCAGCTGATTTATGATGAATAATTCTATAGACTGATTTCTACTGTAATATTGGCGTATGAAGGAGGCTCCTTTTTCCTTTTATATTATCCTTGAAATGCAAAATTTCCTAAAACCTTGTATATAAGTCGACGCGCAATTAAAAAAGGAACATACCTATCAAATTTCATGAAAATCTATTACCGCGTTTCGCCGTAAATGCGCAACATATAAACATACAAACATTTAAACATTAAGAGAAATGCCAAACCGTCGACTTGAATCTTAGACCTCACTTCGCTCGGTCAATTAGTGTGTTGTTGGGGTGACAGTGTAAGAACGGCACAGTATGAGAGAATACCAGCATATCACATAGCTTCACGTAAAATAACTTACTTGGACTATCGGCTTGAGTTAACAGTGAAATTTGAAATATAAACGCCCTATACCATGGGATATCTTCTTATACTATATCTTATCTATGGTTAAGATTATAATAATCCAAGTTGGGGTTTAGGGTGATCTTATCCCTATTATTAGGGATACTGTAGCTCTTAGCTGCCAATTCCATTGAGATAGATAAACGTTATACTGGTGTTATACTTTTCCTTGGAATAGTCTGGGGTCTGTAAAAACTCATATAGTAGAAACTCATGTAGAAATTAGGCTATCCGGTCTATCAGCATTTAGCAACGACTTCATTGAAGGAAAGTAAAACAATGGAATAGAGGATAGCGTACATAAATTATTGCAACAGATAGGCAAACGACCTTATCAGTGATGATAAGTGAAGATGATGACGATGATGATAATGAGAAGAAGAAGAAGATGATGATGATAATGATGAATTAAATGCATTGTTTGATAGGCAACGACTCGTGAATCCTTCGTTTGTTTCGCGAGCAGATGGGAAGGAAAAGCTAAGCAGTTGTGGAGGCGGCTCATATTCTAGATTACTGTATAAGACACTGGGGGAAATTGGGAAAATTTGAGAATATTATTGTGCATTGTCCGTTGACTGTAGGCAAAGGAGGATTTCCCGCTAGAGATGGATGGACTATAGTCGGAGAACAATGTGATTGCGAGAGATTGATAGAGTGTGAGAGAGAGAATGGTTGAGTGTGTGTGTGAGAGAGGCTCTGTGATAGGTAAAGGAAGAGCGAGTGATTAGATTAGATTCAGATTCAGATTCCTTTATTCATGTGTTTAACAAAACAAAATTCAACTTACGTTCTAGCGTTATAAATAAATACCAGTAGCAGTAAAATAACATGGTGAATCATAATATTAAACTTAAGGGTTCTACAAAAATATTAAGCAAGAAAAATGATGAAATATGTGAAAGTTAAGGTACTACTGTAAATCTGTAATGTTTTCACATGAAACGGTGAAGTTTGGACCTTAAGAAGTCCATTCTCAGAGAGAAAGAGTGAGAGAGAGAATGGGTGAGTGTGTGAGAGAGGCTTTGTGATGGAAAGAGAAAGAGCGAGTGATTAGATTAGATTGAGAGAGTGATACATAGAGAAAACGTGAGGTTGAGACTTCTGAGAGACGAACGAAGTATTTGTGAGTTATCTATATTATATTTATTCCATTCAATGACCAAAATACATTGTGGGAAAAAACAGGCATAGTCCATACTATTCCGATCACAATTTTGAAAATTTTAGTTCAAAATAGGTCCAAATTTCTGTTTATTAGTGATTAAGGGAAGAGATGTTTTGAAAGAGATGAACGATGAAATAAATTATACAAAAGGTAGAGGACGAAAACAAGGATTAGAAGACGAAGAAGAAGAACAATCAGAAGAAGGTGAAGAAGAATTTGAAGAAGGAAGCGAAACAAAGGGTAAAACCAAGGGTAAAACCAAACCATTCACAAGGGTAAAACCAAAAGTACTAATGAAAAAAGTGGAGAAATAACAAAAAGAGAATTAGGCGGTTATAAAGGAGTAAGGGGAGGAGAAGGAGGAGAAAGAGGAGGAGGAGGAGGAGGATAAGTGATGAAGATTTAGGAGTAGAAAAAGATGAAACTATCTTTCCTCGCATCACATACTAATATAGTAGTATTATAGGCCTGATGATTAGAATCAAGAGTCAACAAAAGGGAAAACCTGTCTTGTGTTTTCGAGAATTTCTCAGCAGGAAAAAGTGTTGAGGAAAAAGTACCACCCGGAATAAATTGAGAAAACACAAAACAGTGAAATTTCAAAGTCAATTGCCTGCAAAAAGAAAAACTATCCAACTGAGACAAAGCAAAGAACATTGCCTACGAAAAACAAAATGAAAGAAAGTGATTTACTTCTTCTGTGGTCGTTTTAGTTGATGAGAAATAAAAGAGGGAAACAATGATTGTCTATTGTTTCTCTCCGTTCATCAACGATAGACCACAAACTGAATTTAAAATAAATAGATAAATAAACTCTGCAGTTGAGGTTAACACATAATTATACTGAGAACTTGTGGATGGTGTGTGTCTATTCATAGCAGGATCTGGTTTTCCTTATAAGAACAACCTGTGTCAGAGTTTAAAAATAAATTTATACACCGGTTTCCGAAGACACCACAGAGTGACCGAGTGAGGTAAATAGGTTCGGGTTGAGGGACAAATTTGATAGACAGCCATGAGAGGGAAAGCATCTCAACAGTTCTGAAACTATCAATCAATCTCAAAATTCATTTTTTTTTAAATTTAAAATAATTACAATTTTTGTGTGAAAAGTATCAACTGAAGGGTTACAATATTGTTTTCATCGATCATGAACTATTGAAATGAATAGTGCTATCTGCTTTGTGGAACGATATACCTGGATAGCAACACCATTACTAATCAAATACTGCCATTATAACGTGGACCTCACTATAGGTTAGGAGGTAGTTAAGTTAGGTTAGGCACAAGGGAAATAACATAATGTTCCTTCTTCTTTGGGTTAGGTCAATATTCTCAACTAGAATAAAGTTGTAAGAAGACTCAAGGTGAGAGCCGAGCATTCTCTTAGCAGTAGGTAATAATGTGTGCTGTATGTTTTTTGTTCCAATGTCTTTAACTGGAAGCTCTGGTTGAGTTGAGTCATAACGTTTGCTAAGAAATAATGATGATGAATTATTTTTTAATGTAACAAGTCTTGGAGAGTTGGAGAATAAATTGAAGACTTGTCTGAGGAGCCGGATAGGTTATTGAATATATGCTCAATAGGTTGGTCCAGTACAGTCTTCAACAACCGGAATTCTTATTTTCATACGTTCATTACCTAGAAGTTTTCCTCCTCTCTTCAAATTTTAACCATATTCTTCAGATTTTTTCTCTTCCACCTCTTTTTTTCTTATTCTTCTTCTTTTTGAATGAAAAAGTAATGTATAATAAAAGTAATCACCACAATATCAACTTCTCAACTACACAAAAAGTCTTCTTTTATTTTTTTTTCTTCTTCTTCTTCTTCTTCCTCTTCCTTTCCCCCCATTATTGAAGTGATATGATAAAAATACACGCACATTGCAGGGTTCGAACTCATGTCTAATCGAAGTTTAATCAATATTAATTAGAATTATCACTACCTAATTACATGAAGAATTGCAAGAATTCTGTACAATTTACAGTGAAAAGACTGATATTTATCACAACTACAAATAATGTATTAAAATATAATTATGAATTTATAATATTAATTTTATGTAAATTGAACGAGTTTGGATTTTCATTGACTCACTTGTGATTGATATAATTTGTCATTAATAGAACAGGATTTGCAAACCTTTCAAGCACTCAATGTGCCGGTTGCACAAAAGCCGGTTACGTTTTAACCGTGATTAATCTCACGAGAACCAATCAGAGAAGCCGTCTTTCCTCTGAAAAAAGCCTTCTCTGATTGGTTCTCGTAGAGTTAATCACGGTTAAAATTTAACCAGCTTTTGTGCAACCGGACCAATAACTTTCAAAAATGCCTCTTCAAATTATTACAAACCTAGAGTCTAGAAAAGATGCTGAGAGTTGTTCTGTAATGTTTAACTTTGTATCCTCTTAAGAGCATGCTCTCCCATAAGGCAACACAGGAGAGACCCAACAAAAATAAGAGCTAGGTCATCTTTGTCATAACAAAGAGAAGCCAAGGAAGGAGACTCACACATAGTATTTGCTTGTCACGTCCCTGAATTAATTAGACTAGCTGTTCGCTTCCATTTTTCTCTCTCCTCTCTATCCTTCATCTTCTTTCTCTTCTTTGTCGAATTCTTTCTTGTCTTCTCATCCTTCTTCCTCTTCCCCCTCCTCCTGTTTTCTTCTTATACAGTGAGCCCATATGTATGGGAAGGGAACCCCTTAATAGGTTGGAAACTGTAGTAGATATAATACTGTACCTTTCAGGATAAGTTATTGGTTTTAGTTTTTACTTGAAATTTTGGATAAAAGTATCATAGAACATTTTTATTGATGTCATCTTTCTTGTTTTAAAAAGGCCTTCGAAATGATATACCACACAATGGGTGTTTACATATAAAATATTTGAGTTACAACCCATTATTTTTTTGAAAACTAAAACTTTAATCAGCCGCCATTTCGGATACAAGCTTCATAGAAGTTTTTTATTGATACCATCTTTCTTGTTTTAAAAAGGCCTTTAAAATGATATACCAAACAATGGGTGTTTACATTCAAAATATTCGAGTTACAACCCCTAAGTCAGCCCCTTATGAGGGGTTGAAATTCAGTTGTTGGTCTAAAGGTAGAGTATTTGACCAATAACTCATCCTGGAAGTTACAATATTATACCTACAACATTCTCCAACTTATAGGGTTCCCATACACTCACTCTGTATATTCACCTCTTGCTAATTTTACTCTATATCATTTTACTTTTATTGTTCCTCTTTCCTCTCTATTCTTCTTCATCTTCTCTTTCTTCTTCATCAAATTCTGTTCTTTATCTTCTTTTCATCCTCCTATCTCTCCTCTTCCTCTTATTATCCTCTTGCTATAAGGACAATCTCAGTTCACTTCTATTTCACTCTCTCCTTCATCTTCTTAGTCAAATTCTGTTTTTTGTCTTCTTTTCCTCCCCCTTCCTCTCCTCTTCCTCTTGTCTCCCTCTTATTATCCTCTTGCTATAAGGACACTCTCAGTTCACTGCTATTTCCATCCCTCCTTTATCTTCTCCTTCGTCAAATTCTGTTTTTTGTCTTCTTTTCATCCCCCTTCCTCTCCTCTTCCTCCTGTCTTCCTCTTATTATCCTCTTGCTATAAGGACACTCTCAGTTCACTGCTATTTCCATCCTTCCTTTATCTTCTCCTTCGTCAAATTCTGTTTTTTGTCTTCTTTTCATCCTCCTTCCTCTCCTCTTAATATCCTCTTGCTATAAGGAAAATCTCAGTTCACTCCTATTTCCCTCTCTCCTTCATCTTCTTCTTCGTCGAATTCTGTTTTTTGTATTTTTTAACCTCTTTCCTCTTCTCAGTGATGACTTGATTCACAGCTAACTGCTATAGAAGGCGGTGGAAAAAGAAAAGGGAACAATATTATCTATTCTTGATAATTCTTGTTTTTCGGTAATTCTTCAAAATTATATTTTTAAATGTGAATATCTCCTATTTTAGTTATTTTAAAGTGAAATATTTTTCTATGGTTAATTTTGAAGCATCTAAATTTGAGAATCCACTTTGTGAAAATACTTGGGGACTGGAAATTTGTGAATTGAAGAGCTACAAGACTTAACCTATTTCGAACTATGTGTTATCTAAATTTGGGAGAGGAATAGCACAAGGTTACCTTATTTTTCCTCTCCCTATCATTTTGATAATGTACAAATTGTATAAATGAATAAAGAATAATAGAAGTTTAATAGAATTAGAGAGAAGTAGTATAACGAGCCAGTACCTGCAGCTATCTAACGGCAGAATTCACAACTACATCGTCGACCAATCAGGAGAGAGTAGGCCAAACTTGGAGGTGTAGGCCTACAATTTGCGTGCTCTCCATCTAGCCTGTGATTGGTCGTTCTCTTTCCATGCGTTTCAACTCCAACATTCTCCATCTTCTTCACTTTCTGATGTGATATTAATTGTTCATATTCTTACTAATAATGATTAAAAAGTCAGCAGCTGATTAACATTGGTGTTGCTATCCTTGTGTATCATTTGATATAGTATATTTCGCACCTAGAGCAGAAAATGAGATTTTTCCGGCTCGAAATCGGTTTTCAAGTCCGAGGCCATAGGCCGAGGACTAGAGAAGAATGAGAGCTGGAAAAACATTTTTGCCCATGGTGTGAATGATATTTTTTGCCACACTACAGGTATTGCTGACAAAATAAATAAAGAATACTTGTTATTGGACCTATCTCTTGATTTTAGTGGTAGAAGATTTGCAGTCAGGATTTCAGATTCTTTTAAAATTTCACTTGGAATATCACGGGTGTCGTCATCTTCAAGCATTTTTGAAAATTTGGAATGTGCTAATCAACAATAAATAATTGAATAAAACAGGTTGTGAAGCGAATGCTGAATTAGTTTGATTCAAAACTCGAACTGAAATCATGGCGACTTCAGCTGATGAAGAAAGTGGACACTCGCCTGATCTAGCGGATGACTTATTAACTACGGACTTCCATGAGCGGCTGGAAAGAGACCACTTTCTGGTCAGACCGGAAAAGAAACCCTTTTCTGACGTCAGACGAGAGTCGTCTGCAAACAAGGTCTTTCAGATCTACGTAGGGACTGGAAAACAGCTGCTTTCTGTGCAGTGTGGCGAAAAAGTTGTTTCTTCTTCTCCTTTTTCATCTCCATCATCATCATCATCTTCTTCTTCTTCTTCTTCTTCTTCTTCCTCTTCTTCTTCTTCTTCCTCTTCTTCTTCTCCTTCTCCTCCTTCATCATCATCATATTCTTCTATCGTCTTCTTCATCATCATCTTCTTCTTCATCATTATCTTCTTTCCCTTCATCATCTTCTTCTTCTACTTCTTCGACTTCTTCTTCACAAACTTCAGTCACTCTGCAACGTCAAGAAAGTTTTCAGTAAGCTTCAGCTTCTTCATATACCTACCAACCTTTCACTCACGTCACAGCTCTTATTATATTTATAGCCTATCACAACACAAACACCAGCACCCAGACTGTATATCTATAGTGACACTCACTTTCAACGGTTAGCAGCATTCCTCGTGTGAATACAGTAATAATAATACATCAATGCCTCCCATCCAACCAATATACTATCAGTATGACAGTCAATACACATAATACGTCATTATCACAATTATTCAAAACATAATCATCATACATGTTTTTCCTCTAACAAAAATGTAATCTAATAATTTCATGACTAACAGCTTACAAGCATCTGGTAGGCTATTATCATAGAGGAAAGATAGCATAAGATTATCACAATTAAAGATTATGTTATCTTTTTCTATGCTTTAATATACCATCTATGTAATGGTGGTGCATTTCATCAATTGAACATTGTAATTCGGATTTGAAATACTGTATAAACTGCGTAATAGTAATCGTAATTGCTCGCGTTTAGCTGGGCTTGGGTAACACCAGAGTGACTGAGATTCACTGTCCATTAATCCTGGTGAATAACATTAATCCTTTCCATTCAAGCAGAGATGCCAGATTGAAGGGAATCTCACTTTGGTGAAAGGTAAATAGAACGTCAGAGGCCTGTGATTTAAGTTTGAGTTGCAGTATAGGGATTGTGGGATTGTGCTGATTTTTTCGTAACAATTAAATCCGTGTTTGTATTTCTCATTCAAGGCTTGTGTATACCGTCTTGTATACAGGGTGATTCATAATTATGGTAAAATAATTTAATACGTGATAGTAGAGGTAAAAATAAGAAAAAATCTCTACAATTTTTATTGCGAAAAATTATTTGTTTACTGGTCATTAAAGAAAGTTATTGGGCATCAAACGTAGAAGTCTGTGTTTTTCTACTTAGATTTTTTGCATATTTCAACTTTTTTCTCAAAAACTACTGACACTACAGCTTCCAGACTAGTTTTATTCAATTTTTAAGATATTTTTCCATATGAATCCAGCATAAGTTTTTCAAAAACTAGTCCCCATACAATTCAGCATCGGTGTATTTCACCAGAGGAACTGAATTCCGGGCGAAATCTTTCACCCTGTATAGCTCGCTAATGAAGCGTTTACGGATATATGTTTATAAGAACTTTTTTTTTTATTTTTACCTCTACTATCACGTAATAAATTATTTTACCATAATTATGAATCACCCTGTATATTGAATTTTCATTCACTATAATGATTGTTTTGAGAAGATACAAAAGAGTATCTGATGCGAATGGTCTTATTTGGATGCAACACGTTGCTTTTGAGAAGATACAAAAGAGTATCTGATGCGAATGGAAAGATACATTAAATCTCCTTGTGTATCTTTTAGGATGCAACACGTTGCTTTTGAGAAGATACAAAAGAGCATCTGTTGGTTATGAAAAGATACATTTTCAATAATGTTGGATGTTTTTGAACGGTTAGTAATGTAGTCTAGTGGCCCACCGCCGATAAGCAAGGCTACAGGACTCTTGTATGTAAGATGATTGCAGGCTGCGCGATCCCGGTTCGCGCGCAACGAACAAGCCAAGCTACCTCCGAACGTGACAAGCGCGCGTTTGATCTCGATCAACGTACGTGGCGAATCTATGTTTGAAAAACGTGCGTTTGTCGTACAGTGTGTAAGTCTGTAAGCAGCTAAAAAAATTGACTAATAAACAGTTTTTTTTTCAATTGCGGATGATGCTCAAATGAGCTTATTGCTTGTGCATGGGTGGAAATTAACGAGGAGATCAAACGTTCATGCCATCGGCGGGACTCGAACCTACAAACCAGGCGAAGTTTGTAACGCTCAAAGTCCAAATACAATAAAATCAATAGAACGTCGTTTCATTTAATAAATAATAATGAATGAACTTATACTACCCAGTTAGACTATCTACTATCATTAAGTAGATAATTATTTCATTGACATGAAATTAGAGAGAAGTAGTATAATGACCCAATACCTGCAGCTAACTACCGGTGGAATTCAAGGCTAAACTGTCGACGAATCGGGAGAGAGCACGCCAAACTTGGAGGCGTGGCCTATTATAGGTTTGTTCTCAGTCTTGCCTATGATTGGTGGGGTCTTTTTCCATTTTTTTCTCAACATTCTTCATCCTCATTGATTTCTTCCATAATATTGCATTCTCCCTCCGTCTGTTCTTACTGTATTTTCGTCTCAAAGTTTCAATAACGTGTAATAATATTATGAATGTTTTTTACCTTGATTGAGTCGGTCCCGGCTGAAGTATGACAGTCATAAGGCACATTGACGGCTTCAATTATATATTCGGGCGGTGGGACCTTCCCGCAAGGGACTCCCCACCAACAAAAGCCATACAAATTTACTTTTTACCTTGATTAGATACTGTTATTAATTGAAAAATTCGCAGTTTCCTTCTTCTTCTACTTCAATATTTGTTGTATTATTCCTCTCAATTTGCTCATTAATATAAAATCTGATTTTTACAATTATTCCATAACTCTCCAGCGTTCAGGCCTGAATAAAATTTCCATGAGCTAGAAACTTCGAGGAAGGAAATAATAGAAATTACAGTACATTCGATGTTTGAATTTTATACGTCTTTATCTTGCACTCGTATTATTAACAGCAATATCTCTCATCTCAAATTCCATTATGGTACTTGAGGAAGTAAATTAAAGCCTAGGAAGATGCGAGCGCTTGAGAGAGAGGTAGAGTGAGAGCGAGAGAGAGTGAGCGAGTGAGAGCTTTTTACAGCTGCCATTCATTCAAAGAGCCTCTACTGCACTTCCTAATTTCTGGCTCATTATTTTGCCGCCTCCAAGGCAAATCTCAACCGATGCTTTCCTTTCACTATTTCCATTCGTACGAGATGAAAAGAAACAGAAAAGGAAGGAGTAGAGAGAGAGAGAGAATATGATTGAAGAGGGTGCACAATAGAAGACGCTAAAGATTGTCCAAGAAGAAGAAGAAGAAGAAGAAGAAGAAGAAGAAGAAGAAGAAGAAGAAGAAGAAGAAGAAGAAGAAGAAGAAGAAGAAGAAGTGTGGAGAGTAGATGGATTGGAGAGAATAGGTAGAAGATGAAGATGTAGTAAATTGGGCAAGAAGAAGAAGATAGATGAGATAATGATGAAGAAAAATCATATAATGATGAAGAGTAAAATAAGATGAAGAATGAAGAAGAAAAATCATATAATGATGAACAAGGAAAATGAGATAATGAATGAAGAAGAGAAATCATATAATGAAGAACAACAAAAACTAGATAATGAAGAAGAAGATACAGAAATGTAAAAGAATGTACAAGAAGAAGAAAAATGAGATGAAGAAGTGATGAAATCAAGAACAATAAATTAATGCATGTTTAAAAATATGTTGAAAAGAAAGGCAAAGAGAGAAGAAGTTATGTTGAAAAGAAAGGCAAAGAGAGAAGAAGTAGAAGGAAAAATAAACAAAAATAGGAAGGAAATGAGATGATAGAAAAAGAAGAAATGGACGATGTTGATGGAGCAAAATAAAATACAGATTATTTTTAGGAAGGTGAAGAAGAAATACATGAAGAAGCAAAAGAAGAAGACGGAAGGATGTTATCCTTTCACTAATTTCATTCTGAGCAAAATGGGGCCTACTCACTCACACATACACACACCAACACAACATATAAAATGGACACCAATCCATTCAGTTGACCATCAACATGAAACGCAATTTTCTCCCATAGTGAGATCTACTGCAAACTATCAGCATCTCTTATGTATAACGTCTAAGCCTCCCATTCAATCAATGGTGACAGTTCAAAGTGGATCTCTCACTATTGAGTTACTATACTTTCTTGACTCTGATTTATTTTTATCATATTTCATTTGAAGTCGTCAATTATCTGGGTTTTCTTTTCAATTGAGAAACTGATAGGCTGCACTTGTCAAATCATACCACGGTCAACGCACTGATATTTCAGATTTTATTTTAGGTTGTAGTAGACTACTACGGTATATTATAGTAGGTGAAGTCATTGTTGTTTTTATGGTTCACCAATTATCATGGAAAGTAAATCTGTATTGTGCGAATACTATTGACTGTTATGTACCAAACTTAATTATTGAGAGTTAAAAATGAGAGGAACTGAAAGTTGATTAGGTTGTTATATTATTTGGTGTTTGATACAAATTGATGTGTTATAAAATTGAAATGTGTTAGGGTAACAGTCCACTGGAGCCGTATTCAACCGATCCGTTCGTCCGATGGATCGGACGAATCTGCCGGCCGTTAATTCGGACGAACACGGTCGTCCATTGGAACCGTTTTCGTCAGTCTAGCTCAGTAGTTGGCTGTTTGCCAGAAAGCGAAGTGGCAAGCTAGTTAGTAGGCAAAGTCATTCTTCTGTGAGTGTTTACTCACAAAGATAATTAAGAAATATTTATAAAACAGAACAAGTTCAAAAAACAAAAACAAACAAGACTGTGGAACAATTTTGAGGTTAGGATGATGTTGTCTCAGCTCGACAACGTCCGGATAGAGCCGGAAAATCCCATTCAATTCGGATCGAAAACTTGATCGGCCGGAGACGGCCGTGCACGGACGTATGAACCTGTTGCAATGGACGAGCATCTATTCCTTTCTTTGTTGGGGGATCGTTGGAACGAGTTTTCGGCCGATGCTAGTTCGGACTAAATCGGTTCCAGTGGACGGCCCACCTTATTGTTCAGTTCGGTTAATGAATCGAGGTGACAGTTGAGATAGAAATTGAGTAATTGATTAGGATTGGGCTAACAGAAACTAGCGTCTCAAATTGGTTTAATATGGAATAGTTGGTTTGGCAGTCAAAACTTTCTCATTCAGTGTGGATATCTACCACATCATCACCTTAACAACAACACTCAATTTATGAGGATTCATATTCCACTTATTTATTTTTTATTTATTTATTTATCACATTGTGTACACATACTTAACATGAGGAAAGGCACAACAGGCTCATGCCCAAAACTGTCCCATTTCCAATTTATACTATACTGTCCAAATCAAAAAGTTGGTTATGTCACTCTCACTTTTCAAAATACGATTTACGCTCTTCAATACTCAGATAAACGAGCAAATTTTGAATCAAATAGATACTATTAAAGTCTAGAATCGAAAAATCTAAAACAGTAACTTAATAATTATTATTCAAAAAGTCTAAATCTTGAATATTTTGACAAGAAGATAATTTGGGTAGTTTCTCAAATTACCAACATTGAGTTAAAATAGAAGAAGAAACCTATTGGCAGCCACGTTACGTCTAAATTTGTCAGGTTAGCAGTAAGTTGAATGTAACTTCTAAACAAGATTTAGGTGCTGTCACGTTTTTATGTTGGTATTAAATTGAGGATACTTTTAAAGATATCTCTATAAAATCCCCTACTTGGAAAAGTTAGACAGGACACTGCTTTCCCAATGATTAGTTTCTCCTGTGATTTAGAGCTCAATGATTACCTATTAATCTTAATATTTATGGTGTTGGATTTCTATATGAGACAAAACTGATATTCGAGGATGAAATCTAAACAAGATTCATGTACTGTCACGATTTTAGGTTGGCATTAAATTGAGGATACTTTTAAAGATATCTCTATAAAATCCCCTACTTGGAAAAGTTTGGCAGGACACTGCTTTCCCAATGATTGGTTTCTCCTGTGATTTAGAGATCAATCAATTTGTTTTAATATTTTTGCTGTTCAATTTTCATATGCGACAAAAGTGAGATTTATAAACTGCTAGTAATTAATTACTTACTTACGTAATTATTTACTATTAACTGGGACTAACATGTCGAAAATATTTACAACTGAAAATTAATTTCGTATATCCTGAAGGCTTCAAGGATAGCTGATGTTTTCACATAAGAAATAAACATATCTTGAACATCAAACAAGATATGTTGAAACATATCTTGACGTAACTGTCAATATATGAAAATTAAATACTCGTAAATAAAGAAGAAACCTGAAGTGATCTATGGTGAAAACTAATGATATATGACAGAGAAAGGATATATATATATATATATATATATATATATATATATATAATATAATAGATGGTAGTTTAGGCTTAGAAGAGGGCACATAAATGGATGCTCTCTAATTTTAACTGCTGTAACTTTACTACATCTCGACCATAACCTCAAAATTCGTTCCAGTAAAAGTAAGTTGTTGTTGTTTTCTTCCTCTTGGAGCATTTCCTCAATTCACACCTACAGAGGTGGAAGATAATGGTTGGTGAGAGGAAGAAGAGGGAAGAGAGAGGAGCGGGAAGAGGAGAAGTGATCTTTGAAGAGGAAGATAGAAGATAAGGAGTAGGAGAGGATGAGGAAGGAAAGAAGTAAAATGTAGGGAGAAAGAGAGGAAGTAGGAGTGGAGGAAGATAATAAGTAGAAGATTAGGAGAACACGGTCGTCCATTGGAACCGTTTTCGTCAGTCTAGCTCAGTAGTTGGCTGTTTGCCAGAAAGCGAAGTGGCAAGCTAGTTAGTAGGCAAAGTCATTCTTCTGTGAGTGTTTACTCACAAAGATAATTAAGAAATATTTATAAAACAGAACAAGTTCAAAAAACAAAAACAAACAAGACTGTGGAACAATTTTGAGGTTAGGATGATGTTGTCTCAGCTCGACAACGTCCGGATAGAGCCGGAAAATCCCATTCAATTCGGATCGAAAACTTGATCGGCCGGAGACGGCCGTGCACGGACGTATGAACCTGTTGCAATGGACGAGCATCTATTCCTTTCTTTGTTGGGGGATCGTTGGAACGAGTTTTCGGCCGATGCTAGTTCGGACTAAATCGGTTCCAGTGGACGGCCCACCTTATTGTTCAGTTCGGTTAATGAATCGAGGTGACAGTTGAGATAGAAATTGAGTAATTGATTAGGATTGGGCTAACAGAAACTAGCGTCTCAAATTGGTTTAATATGGAATAGTTGGTTTGGCAGTCAAAACTTTCTCATTCAGTGTGGATATCTACCACATCATCACCTTAACAACAACACTCAATTTATGAGGATTCATATTCCACTTATTTATTTTTTATTTATTTATTTATCACATTGTGTACACATACTTAACATGAGGAAAGGCACAACAGGCTCATGCCCAAAACTGTCCCATTTCCAATTTATACTATACTGTCCAAATCAAAAAGTTGGTTATGTCACTCTCACTTTTCAAAATACGATTTACGCTCTTCAATACTCAGATAAACGAGCAAATTTTGAATCAAATAGATACTATTAAAGTCTAGAATCGAAAATCTAAAACAGTAACTTAATAATTATTATTCAAAAAGTCTAAATCTTGAATATTTTGACAAGAAGATAATTTGGGTAGTTTCTCAAATTACCAACATTGAGTTAAAATAGAAGAAGAAACCTATTGGCAGCCACGTTACGTCTAAATTTGTCAGGTTAGCAGTAAGTTGAATGTAACTTCTAAACAAGATTTAGGTGCTGTCACGTTTTTATGTTGGTATTAAATTGAGGATACTTTTAAAGATATCTCTATAAAATCCCCTACTTGGAAAAGTTAGACAGGACACTGCTTTCCCAATGATTAGTTTCTCCTGTGATTTAGAGCTCAATGATTACCTATTAATCTTAATATTTATGGTGTTGGATTTCTATATGAGACAAAACTGATATTCGAGGATGAAATCTAACAAGATTCATGTACTGTCACGATTTTAGGTTGGCATTAAATTGAGGATACTTTTAAAGATATCTCTATAAAATCCCCTACTTGGAAAAGTTTGGCAGGACACTGCTTTCCCAATGATTGGTTTCTCCTGTGATTTAGAGATCAATCAATTTGTTTTAATATTTTTGCTGTTCAATTTTCATATGCGACAAAAGTGAGATTTATAAACTGCTAGTAATTAATTACTTACTTACGTAATTATTTACTATTAACTGGGACTAACATGTCGAAAATATTTACAACTGAAAATTAATTTCGTATATCCTGAAGGCTTCAAGGATAGCTGATGTTTTCACATAAGAAATAACATATCTTGAACATCAAACAAGATATGTTGAAACATATCTTGACGTAACTGTCAATATATGAAAATTAAATACTCGTAAATAAAGAAGAAACCTGAAGTGATCTATGGTGAAAACTAATGATATATGACAGAGAAAGGATATATATATATATATATATATATATATATTATATATAATATAATAGATGGTAGTTTAGGCTTAGAAGAGGGCACATAAATGGATGCTCTCTAATTTTAACTGCTGTAACTTTACTACATCTCGACCATAACCTCAAAATTCGTTCCAGTAAAAGTAAGTTGTTGTTGTTTTCTTCCTCTTGGAGCATTTCCTCAATTCACACCTACAGAGGTGGAAGATAATGGTTGGTGAGAGGAAGAAGAGGGAAGAGAGAGGAGCGGGAAGAGGAGAAGTGATCTTTGAAGAGGAAGATAGAAGATAAGGAGTAGGAGAGGATGAGGAAGGAAAGAAGTAAAATGTAGGGAGAAAGAGAGGAAGTAGGAGTGGAGGAAGATAATAAGTAGAAGATTAGGAGAAAGAGAGGGAGTTGAAGAGGAGGAGAAAAAGAAGACAGAGAGGGAGTGAAAGAGGAGGAGAAAAAGAAGACAGAGAGGGAGTGAAAGAGGAGGAGAAAAGGAAGATAATAAGTAGAAGATTAGGAGAAAGAGAGGGAGTTGAAGAGGAGGAGAAAAAGAAGACAGAGAGGGAGTGAAAGAGGAGGAGAAAAAGAAGACAGAAGATGAGTAGAAAGAGAGGCAGTTGAAGAGGATGAGAAAGAGACGACATAGAAGATGATGAGAAAGAGAAGAAGGAGGAATTATTCTCACAATCAGCATATGAAAGTGAAGAAGGAAGAAGAAAGAGAGAGAAAGTGATACAGAAGAAATTAGAGGAGAAGTGGAAGATGAGGAGAGAGAGAAGTAGTGAAAGATGAGGAGGAAGAGGAGAAGTATATAGAAGAAGAAGAAGAAGCCGTTTTCCACAACTAGAATTTGAAAGAGGAAGTGAATGAAAACAAGAATATCTGGAGGATATGAACAGAGGAGTAAAGAAGAGACTGGGGAAATAGACGAGAAGAGGGAGGAGAAGAAGGATATGAAAGAGGAGGAGACGAAGAAGAAGAAGAGGAAGAAGAAGAAGAAGAAGAAGAAGAAGCAACAGGTGAACAAAAAAGAAGCACCAATCTGGTTCTTAATAACAGCACACTATCAAATAATAAGGCGCCTTTATAATAAGGAGAGTGCTGGTCGGGTTACCCAGCATAGTCTTTCACTACTCTCTTTCTGTTACTCTCTCTCTCTCTCTCTCTCGCTCACTCAGGATTGGTGGTAGCAATCAGAGTAACAGCAGTTTCAGTGTTGTGAGGTGAGGAGGCTTAGAACAGTTACCCGGTAATTTGGAGCCAGATAATGATTATAATCATTGCAGCAATAAGATCGAAAGCACTAATATTTCGCTGCGATTTTTCTTCTTCCTTTCGCCGGATTTTCTTCCTATCTTGTTGTTTCGGGTCTTGGTTAGAAACAGACTCTACACGAAGAGTAGAAGATTTGAGGCTAGAGTTTAACATTTTTGGTGGATTAGAGATTGGTAAACTGGTGGAGATTTGTATAGGAGCTCTTTATAGAATCCATAAATCGTTCATAGACTTGAGGTACTCTTAAATGAATCCGTGAATTTTTAATATGCTTCAAAGACTCTTCAAAGTCATTCGACAATCTTTATAGTATACTTAAGATATTATCTTCATAGGACAATCTTTATGGACTTCAGATATCTTAGTAGAATTGAGTTAGAGTTGGGGGAATTGAGTCTTGAAAGACTTCAAGATGTTTGATTTGAGTGAAACACTTCTTGCCCATCACATGCTTGAAAGACTTTTCATGAACTGATCTAGGATTTCAACTAACCTCCCATATAATGCGCACGGTATAATGGCAGTGGAGAAAGAGAGGAGAACACAGAACAAAGTTGCCAATTATGTGCCTTCATTGACCGAGCGAAGTGAGGTCTAAGATTCAAGTCGACGGTTTTGCATTTCTCTTTATGTTTATATGTTGCGCATTTACAGCGAAACGCAGCAATAGATTTTCATGAAATTTGACAGGTATGTTCCTTTTTGAATTACGCATCGACGTGTACGTAAGGTTTTTTTAAAATTTTGCATTTCAAGGATAATACAAAAGGAAAAGGAATTTGCTTCTAACACCAATATTACCGTAAAAAACAGACTATATAATTTATTATTCATCATAAATCAGCTGTCCAGTGGACTATAATACTACCCGTTCAAAAACATCGAACATCTTGAAAATGTATCTTTCCATCAACGTTATTGTAGTAGACAGTTGTCTACTAGCTTTGTCTTTCCATAAGCTGAGGCCATGATTCTAGTTTGGAGTTTGGAGTTATTGATAGAAAGCATTCTTTTTTTCATTTTTCTTTTTTAATCTGATGATTGAAATATTATTGAAAAGAAATTGATTTCTAAAATCATGAAAAGTGAGAAATGAAGTTCGTAGAAAATCAGCATTATGGTAGTTTATTTTTTTTAATTTCAACACACCGACTTTTCGCCAACACAACACAGAATGTTCTCTGTTGGGTTGATTGGATTTGGCATATCGACGGCAGCCAGACCTGATAACAGCGCTCACACTCACATTCCGGGACGACACGTCACGATACGATATAGGACAGAAAGCTCTATGTATATATAGCATTTTTTCTAGACATTTTAAATTGATAAAATATTTATTAATTTTCGAGAAAACATAACAACAGGTCAATGTAACTTACTGACCGCGAGGTCTACTGTTCACAGTACTGCTAGTTAATAATTCTGTTCATACTTCCCAATCATTGTTAGACAAGCTTGATAAGTACATAGTTATAAAATAAAATTACTCAGCCTTCTATAAAGTACAGTGTACTTAATAGAAAGGTCGTTCTCGTAAGTGAACTGTTGAAGGACTTTGACTTAATTCTAAGCACGCTCCGTGCTTAGCTAAGCCCACAGACGCCCACAGAGCTGTGATACACAAAATAGAATAGAACTGCACTCCCAGACGGTCCAAGTAAGGTGTCGTGATTTTTAAAGGTGTTTTTCGCTTTCTTCAGTTGGTAATATAATCTATCCCTTCTCCAACCCTATATTATTCAGTTAGCTTCAGTGTTTTCAGCTTCCAAACCCTCTATATCCTCTATCTTTCACCTTATACGTGTTACACCAATTCGGAAATTATATCAAAATAATAGAGTATAGTGTATTAGCCAGCATATTTAGTTGTCTACTATCTACATAAAGAAAGAAATGTCAACCTTCCCTCAAACCCTCAAATCTCTCATCATCTATGGTAGAGAGTTAGTGGGAAGAATATTTTGAATATTCTTTCCAAAGAATGGACATTGATATGTCCAAAGCTCCGCCAATTTATGTAAATGCATACTATATTATCTATAGTTATTCCAAATTCCTTTTTTAATATCATATATAGTTCAATAATTATTTTCTTAGTCTATATTATGTAAATTCATCTATAATTTTGCTGTATTGTAAGCTATTGTATATAAGCATAGCCACCTCTAATACAAGGCCCTGGCCTATGATATTGCAATGTCGCAGCAGGCCTAGAGTCGAATACATGATTTTGTGAAAAAGATCAGCTGGTATTTTAAAAATCTTTTTCACCAATCATGTTATAGATTCTAAGCCTACACTGCGACGTTGCAATATCGTAGGCCAGGGCCTTGTATTAGAGGTGGCTATGATATAAGTGTATAAAAAATAAGCCAGTATATATTGTAATCAACATAAAGTACTCAATCAATCATTAGTATTATAGTCTATCAGTATTTTTCTACTTTATTATTTCTATGATAGTGACCATCAATAGATCTATACTTCTTTAGTGGTCTATAGAACCATTCATCACTGCTGATTCGCATAGATGTTTGTATCTGGCATTTCCATTCCCTTCTTTCTTGCCTTCTCACACTGCTTTTCTCACTTTCTCTCTCTCTCTTTCGTTCTCATTCTCGTCTTAGTTTCCACGCTTCCTCCACGATTTCCTTCACCCTCCTCCATCACCTCCTCTTCCTCCTCTGATTCTCCGCGATTTCCCACTTCTTCCTCCTCCTCCTCCTCCTTCTCCTCCTCCCTCTCCTCATCCTCCTCCTCCTCCTCTTCTTCGACGGAAAGAAGCGCAGAGGATAAGGTCTGTCGGTTTTTGAGTGGCTGCCAGTAACGCAGCATACAATCGACTGGAAAAACATTGGTCAACATCTGCGCTCTGCTCGGGAAAACTCAAAGAAAAGCTGAGGAAAATGTGGAGCTTGGTCCGTGACCGAACGATTGGCTCAGCCGGGAAATTTGCCTGGAAAATCCTTCGCCGTAACACATCTCCACAGTTGTCTGTTCCTGTGGTGATGGATATTTCACATTTATTCTATAGTGAGGTCCACAATATGATGGCAGTATTCGATTAACATTGGTGTTGCTATCCTTGTCTATCATTCGACAAAGCAGATAGCGCTATCCTTTTCTAGCTCTCCAATGTTGCCTGATTGTTCTTCAACACTTTTCTATCATTCGTTAGTAGTGTAGGTGATAATTGGAGTATGGAGACAAGTAGATAATGATTGATGGATGTGAGAAAACGTAAACGAAGAGATTGATTGATTGATTGAGTACTTTATTCATGTAGATTACAATATATCCTGGCTTATACACTTATATACAATAGCCTACAATACAGCAAAATTATAGATGAATTTACAAAATATAGACTAAGAAAATAATTATTGAACTGTATATGATATGAAAATAGCAATTTGAAATAACTATAGATAAGAATTTGTAATAAAATAGATAATATTGCTAAGCATCTACATAAATTGGCGGAGCTTTGGACATATCAATGTCCATTCTTATCAATGTATCCTTCGCACTAACTCTCTAGCAAAACGTTAATTTCATTAATTCAACCAAGGTATTATTTATAAATGAGTACTGTATATTGTAAACGTTTTAATTAATATTAATATTTAAGAGAAAAAACCAGAAAATTAATAAAGAGAGAGAGAGAGAGAGACATAGGAGCTATAGCACAACAGAGTGAGAAAAGAGATAAGAATTCAGGTGAGAGGAAATTCGAGAAAAATTAAAACCAATACAGAGTGAAACAGGAAGGGATTGCGTAGCAACACACAAAACAGACACGATAAAGAGAGAGAAAGAGAGGAAACGAGGGTAGAAAGAGTAGGGGAGAGAGAAAGAGTGAGTGAGTGAGAGTGAGAGAATAGGAGGTGATGATAGACAGAATCAGTGGTGCATCTCATTTTGCCGTGGTCTACCTTTCTCCTCTGGCTGACCTAAATAATAGAGGTGTTAGAGTGAGATAGATTCACTTAAAAGTGTCAGTATTATTTGAATGGGATGCAAATTGATGCTACATATCGGGAATGCTGAAGTGAATCCTCAATCTCACACTAGTAAATACAGTACGATTCACTGTAAACTGTCAGAATTGTTTGATATGTAAAGCATTGATGTTGTGTATGAGTTATGCTGAAGTGAATTTCACAATAATGAGAAATTCACTTGAAACTTGTCAGCTTTGATTAAATGGGGAGTGTATGTTTAGTATATACTGTAATGCTGACTGGAGTGAATTGAACTAGGATTATTCATATTCTTGTTTACTGTATACAATGGTATCGCGGTTTGGTTTGTGGACTACTAAACAGTGTTCGAAAAAACTCTGGAATGGCACACATAACTTTCGCATTTTCTTGCAGTTTCAATAATAATTTCTAATACTGTGTAGTATGTTGGTGCACTTTGCTAATATAGATTATCTTTAGTTAGGTCCACGTTATAATGGCAGTGGAGAAAGATAGGAGATAAACGTTGCCGATCCTCACTGTCTTGTCAATGCCTTCTATACACGATAGCTGATACAGGTTTATGTATGTAATATTAACTGTTCATTTTCATTTAATTTATCAACTATATTTTATTGGACAAGAAATTATATATTTTTTCCAATAATTTCATAATGAATTTTGTTAATTGAGATAAAATATTTTGTTAATTAATTTTCGCTACACTGCACAGGAAGCAGCTGTTTTCCAGTCCCTACGTAGATCTGAAAGACATTGTTTGCAGACGACTCTCGTCTGACGTCAGAACAGGTTTCTTTCCGGCCTAGGCCGGAAAGAGTACCCTTTCCAGCCGCTAACATGGAACTAAGAAAGGTGATCAAAAAACAGCTGATCAAAAAATTTTCATCATATGTGTTTATTATTCAATAATTTATTGAAACATTTATAATATGTTTCTGCCCCTGAATGCAGAATACCATGTCTTCTGAATGCATTACCTCTAGAATTAAGAATATTAGATAGAAAACGTGATGTTCAAACAAAGTTAAAATTATACTATATGAGGATGAATGATTAAAAGTAAAATTAGAATACATTCATCGAGATGCCAAAGAAGGTTATAAAATAATTATACAGTATGAACTTCTTACCTGAAGTTATATTTAACTGATGGTTTTATTAGTCTGAATGAAACGTAAATGTTTTGGCCACCAAACATAGATCCAGTTTATTAGTTGTGTTATTGGTTAGTGGAATTGAAGTTGTAAACAAATTAACAAAGAGGAGTCAAGGAAAATAATGGGCTATGAAAGGATCAATGAAGCTGTCTAGGTTATAAAATTTATTGAAATAGTACAAAAGCAAGTTGAAGAAGAACATATTTAATTTAAAATAAAAATATCTTAGTCTCTTTTTTAATGAAAATATTTGGTACAGTTGAAAAATGTATATAGAGGATAAGTTTAACATTGTACTTAGTTATTAATAAATAATAAAGTTTAAGGTTACTTTGGAGGTTAGGACGTTGTGGAAAAAATGCAATGCATTCTAGATCTAGAGGAGCAGTGAATGAATAGTTATTCGGTTAATTGATTGCTATGAATAAATGGTTACATAGAGTGGTCTAATATCTTCCTGTGATGCAAATTGAAATGGAAAATAAATAATAGTGAAAATCGATATTTATGTGTACATCGATATGAAAAGTTGACTGAACATTCTACTTGGACTCTATTGTGGAAAAATAATAATAATAAGAAATCAATAAGAACTGTTGATATTTATTGATTAAATTTAATTTTTTTAATCCCTCAAATAGCTTGTAGCTAGAGGGATAATATATCACAAAGTGTATATGATTATTTTTGTATCTGTTTTGTTTTGAGTTGAATAAATGAAATGAAAAATGAAATATCATCTTAATGTCATTTGAAAGAATAAAATAGTATAAAATCAACTTCCCAAATAATTAATTATAATATTTTAGGTTATTTAAAAAAATCAGAATAAAAAATGAAAATACTTGGACAATTTCCTGATATACAGATTACTTCAGATTTGCTAGAGCTATGACCTTCCACTTTTGCTTTCGGAAGTACTTGATAAACAATTATTCTCATATATATATATATATATATATATATATATATATATATATATTGTTTATTTTACTGTGAGGCGTTGGCACCACGGGCAAAAATGTTTTTCCGGCTCTCAATCTTTTCTAGTCCTCGGCCTACGGCCTCGGACTTGAAAACCGATTTCGAGCCGGAAAAGTCTCATTTTCGGCCCTAGATGCGAAATATACTATATTAATTATACATTGTTAAAAGACGATCTGGCAACAGAGCAAAGTGAGAAAGAGATAGCACTATCAGCTTTGTTGAACGATAGACACGGATAGCAATACCATTGCCAATCAAACACTGCCACTATGACGTGGACCTCACTTACTACAATGTCTATTGACACGTAGCAAAAGATTTGGGTAAGAAAAATCACGACATTCGTCAGAAAAACGCTACCGTTCCCAATTTTCACGTAAGATTTCACGAATTTAACACACTTTTACTCGTGAATAGAGTGTCTCCTAATGATAACTTGCTCACCGAAACTTCAAACAGTCAGCATTAGGTGAACGGGAACCTTTGATGTCTATCTATGCAGAATTCTGACAGTTTTTATATGAAACTCACTTTAGTAATCATGTCAGTAGTATTAATTCAAATTGACAGCATTTGGTGAATGGGAGGCATTGATGTTATATATTTGGTATACTGTCAGTTAAAAAGTGAATCGGAGTGTAAAATAAGAGACGAAATAATGTGGTTATAATCAGACATTTCCACGCGAGCTTATAGGCAGGCAGTCTATACAGCAACGGAAATGGAAATGACGCCTAATTAAATAAATTGTAATGCAATTTCGAGTTGACTTTCACCAAATAATAATCATGAGGAATGAATGGTTCAGGATATTAGAAAAAATTATAATAATCTTGTCAAGGTGGGGCGTCTCATCTTGATGTTATGAAGTAGTAATGATGGGTTTTTGACAGTCTATATCATCCTGTCTCTTTCTGCAGATGTCTTCCACTGCTTCTTGTTATCGTTCTTCTCATCCTTCTTATTTTATCTTCTTTCCTCTACGTCCCCTTATCTGTTCCGCCCAATCTTGTTATTCTTCTCCTTTTCCTTTATCATTACATCTCCTATTACTCTTTTCCTTTTCTTCCGGTTTCTCACTTGTTTCAATTCTCACCTTCTTTTTCCTCTCTTGCTTCTTTTGTTCCATTTTGCTTTCCCATCCTTTGTTGATTTTCCTCTCCTAATTCTTCTTTCTATTTTAATTCTTCTATCCCTTCTTTTTCTTCTTCTTCTCCTCCTTCTTCTTCTTCTTCTTCTTCTTCTTCTTCTTCTTCTCCTTCCACCTCTTCTTCTTCTTCATCATCTTCTCCATCTTCTTATTCTCTTCCTGCATTTTCAACCTTCATCATCCTCCTTTTCTCCTTATCTTTCTCCTTGTCCCTCATCCTCATTATTCTTGTTTTTCTTCTCGTTCTCCTCCTGTACATCCTTCTATTTCAAGCTCTCATTCACTTTTATCAACTCTCTTCTTTCTTCTGCTGTATTATCGCATCCTTCTCTCCGTTCTAATTAGTGGCTGGTTTTCTTTTTTTCTATCTTTTCGTTTTAATTCCTCGTTCACCTCCAATTTTTTAGTTTTACTTCTATTCTTCTTCTTAATGATCTTCATTTTCAAGTTTCCGATCTTCCTCTATCCTCTTTTCATTTCAATCTCCTTCGTTTCTCTCTCTCCTTTTCATTTCTCTGTTGTTTCAATTATCACTTCATCCTGTTCTCTCACTCCTTTTTATTATTCCACACTCCTTCTTCTACCTACTTATTTTCTTTCTCTTACTTTCCCTTATCTTGTTTCTCTCTCCGTACTCTTTGACTTGCATCTTTCGTTGTCTCTCTCTATTTATTTAATCATTTATTTGATGTTCTGCTTGTGTGAATCAAATAGAAAAAATCAAATCAAATTTTATTTCGCCACAACAAAAATAATAATCCTCAATACAAAGTTAAAAAAAACATATTGATCAATATACACGAAAAACAACTTTGTATTAATACTGTAAAAATGAATGAAATATTTATTTTTCTCTCAGCCCTTTCTCTTTCATCATATCATTTTTCTTCCCTTTTTTGTATTCTTCTTCACTTTCGTCTGCTTCCTTTTTCTCTCCTAGGTCCTCTCTCTCATAATCATTTCATTTCAATCCAATTCATTTCATCCTTTGAAAGCTATAATCGTCGGTTTGATATTTAACCGCTACTTGAGACGGATGCTGAAAGTGAAATAACCCTTGGGGCTTATAATCCGGATGGAGAGGAAGTGAGAAGAATGAAAAGAGAAAGATAGTAGAATGAGAGTGTAAGGACAGAAATTGCTCACAAAAAAATTAATAGAAAACGCGAATATTCGTGATAACGTTGTTTTTAGTATATAGTAGTTTCTTATTTTCTCTTTTTAATTTAATAAGGTTCAAACAATTTTCGAGGTTGTGGTTTTACCGTTTCCTTAGAGAAATTCCTCTATAATTCTTTAATATTGTTTCAACTCCCTAAATAATATGATTTTGAATGTTTTGAATTAATTTCATTGGTTGATATTTTCATTGAGATTACAACCATTGATTATATTTGTTATTCATCTTGTTATGGTTAGTGTATCATATCATTAAAATAAGTGGTGATTATTGTAATAGCTTTATATTTCTCATAATTTCTCCAATCTTATTTAGCTCGTTAATCAATAAATCTTTTATTTTCTATATCACTGGAATAAACATTAGCCAACTCCACTTATACACTGAGTATTGATTAACATGTTTGAAAATAATCTCAATACAGAAGTCTCTATCTCATTATTTCTCTGTTATTTAAAAATCAGTTTCTATCGACAGATTTGAAAGTTTTATTCTAAAAATTTCAATCATTTAACGAATTTGTGTATAATTTAATCAATTAATCGATAGGCCTACAAATCTGAAAAATGTGGAAACAGCTTAGGCTAGGCACACACCAATTAGTCAAGAAAAGACAAGACATGATCAGACAAAATACTTCACCTAGTTGTTTATGAAGACATGTCTAATTGCAATGACTAATCAGTGTGAGTTGCGTCATAAGCAACTATGTGAAGTATTGTGACTAAACTTGTCTGATCATTTCTTGTCTTGTCTTGACTAACTGGTGTGTGCCTAGCCTTACACACACACACTAGACAAAATAATTAATGTACAACTAACAGTATATTCTCGTCTTGTGTGTCGAAGGTTTTTTGCTATATAATAGGATACAATAATTTTCTATAAAACTGAACCCTGAATTACAAAAATACTGTACAAGTCTGAACTTAAAGTTATAGCAAATTTAAAGCTACAATCATTCACTCTATTCGTATAACCTCTCTGGTAATGTAAGAACACCTCATTCGTGCATAGGCCACGCATATAATTATAACAAAGCCTACACATGTCTGAGTAACATGCTTGGCGAAATTCAATATATTTGTTATTATTTGCTGTGAGATTCCGGGTTATCAATGCACCAATATTGATTTCTGTCTCCCAGGATTTCACTTCCTATCTACTTCTTTCATTTCTTTATTTTTTTCTTTTTCTCCTCCTTCTTCTTCTCCTTCTTCTTCCTATCCTTCTCCTTCTTCTTCTTCTTCTTCTTCTTCCTATTCTTGTTCTTGTTCTTTTTCTTCTTATTATTCCTTTGCACCTCATTCTTCCTCTTATTTCTTCGTCTATTGTCATCGTCTTCATTTCGTCTACTTTTTTCTGTTAGTGGAAGGCCACTCCATCAACCCAGTTGTTCAGTGACTGTTACCTCTCTCTCTCTCTCTCTCTCTCTCTCAATGCAGATCATATTTCTCTGTTTCAGAATCAAGGAAATCAGGATGAAAAGAATATCTTAGAGGCTGTGTCGTATGCTCAATTCCCGAGATTCGACTTCTGGTAAGGATTTTTTTTACCGTATTTTACTCGATTTTGATTGTTGTATTCTATTGTCCATGTGTAGGAAAAAATTGATAAAACATCGTCGACTATAACATAGCAGAAAATGATACAATTTGGTACAGAAGTTCAAGTAGCTTTAATCTTGTCTTGAAATGGCTTCAAAATTCCTTTAAAATTAAGCCCAGAACCGACGGTTTTTCTACATTTTCTCTGTTTTTCTTTCAAGAACGAATCGTCAATAAACGTTCTAATTTGAAACAGAGGTTCAGCTGAGGTGTCAAGAAATTTTGTGCTGCACTAGTTTGCATGAGGGGTAATCAACTTGGTTGATTAGAATATATTTTTCACTTTGAAGTCATGTCTTACATATTTATTCAAGTCCAACGAATATTAAAACATACTAGATCACATCAAGAATAAATAGAATCACAACCTATGCTTTGAATAATCATACATAATGATACAATATGGATCATGCTTGAACAATATTCATGAATCATAATCACTAAAACTGTAAAATTCATTCAATGACACGTATTTCTCCTCTTGGATCAAATGATTAACGAAGTTGTATTGGTGTAGATAATCCAACAACGGTTTAATTTCAATCCTAATTAATTCTTGGTACAATCCCAAATTGTAATGTCGTTTCAGTGGATCAACATAAAGTTTCAAGCAGATATTGACGGTTATAAAATTCTATTCACCAAGGCTTTTATTCTAATTAGAAAGTGATCAGTCTGACAATCTTGAATGCAGTAGGTGAACACTTTGTTTGAGAAATTTATAAATAATTATTATTCAACGAAATCCCAATTGAATGCTGTAATTCACCCCGAAGACTTCTGCTACTGCAAATATTAGCAACAGGGTAAAGAGCTAGTTGGAAATTCGAAGAGCGCTACTATTTAAAAATTATTTGTCAGCCCGGGAATTGAACCCAGTACCTCCTAATTGCCGGTCAGGGAATGCTTACCCTTACACCATTATTCATTAATTAGCATTTGGAAAAATGCAACTTTCAATTTTTTTCCATCTGAGAAATTGATCTTTATTCTTCTATTGTGCTAGTGGATAAAATATCATTTTAATAAACCCATTATTTCTCTCGAACATACAACCACAAGTCTAATTATTGATGAATTATGAGTAATTCCATAAATAAAAATATCATGTTTTAATAAATAAATCAAGTAATGTCCTAATACATTTCCTGTGTTGTCGAGAAAGTGATATTATGGTAGATATTCATATCGAATGATATAGTCAAAACTACTAATTAATTAAAACAATTTGAGATACTAGTTCAGGTTGTTGAACGATTATCAATCTCTAGCAAACTGAAAGCTTAAACGTTGAGCGATATAGTTTGAGTGAACAGAATATAGAGTCGGGAGAAGCCCTACGATAGGCCATCAGCTGTTGACCAATGAAGGCTGAGCTCTACTGTCATTGGCCGAGCGACTAGACACGCCCAAGTATTCCAAATATACGGTCATCCATCACTACTCACCAAAAATCATAGTGCCGGTTGCACAAAAGCCGGTTAAATTTTAACTGTGATTGATTCCACGAGAATCAATCTTAGAAGCCGTCTTATCGAGAAGGCCTTCTCTGATTCGTTCTCGTGAAATTAATCACGGTTAAAATTTAACCGGCTTTTGTGCAACCGGGCCTCAATGTATCAGTAATATATTATTTTTTAGACTCGAAATTGTGTGGAAAATAAGTCTTCATTTCTACATAAGCTCCAGACTGTTTATCTATAACTTAATAAAGAAAAGAATTGGCTTATCACGTACGGGATAGGAAATTCACGAATGAAGCATCACCACGTCTCAACTACTGGACTGATTAACTTGAATGTATGCATACATGGATTCTTAATTTACCGAGGATGGTTAAAGGCATATATTTTAAATTCTTCTAGATTTCAGTAGGTCAAGCATGGGATACCTGCTTGTTATTAAATATAACTAAATACCAGAATATCTTTTAAATTATATACATCATTTAATAGGGTAATATATCGGTAACTACTCACAAAAACTGATAAAATATGGGGAACGATCTGAATGTGAATGGAACAGTTTTGGGCTTAAAGCCTGTTGTTCCTTTCCCAATCATTCATAGTTGAGAATTATATTGTAAGTATAAATGTATAAATAAATAAATAAATCTGAACTCTGGTAGGGTTGTATAAATTGGAAGGTAGGATAATGGAGAGTATGTAGCAAAAACCTGTGCAAGGTAAATGCCCGCATCTTATTATGTTAGTTGCCACTTGATGTGGGATGTAGCTCCACTCATGAGACTGGCTCATTGTATAATAATGATAAAAAAAAGAAATGATACATGTCTTAAAACCGTCCTTGCTTCCTTTCAGCCGTATTCGTGTGGGCGAACCAACTACAGTATCTATCTAACTCTCTCACACTCTCACACTCTCTTTCTCACACACACACTCACTCTCTCTCTTTCTCACTCACTTTACCTTTCACACCCTCTCTCATTCTCAGTAACTCTTTCTCTCGCTCTCTCTCACTCTTTCTGTCTCTCTCTATGCTCTAATAAAGGCATATAATCAATCTCTCTCTCACTCGCTCTCTCTCTCTTTCTCTCTCTCTCATTCTCAGTTACTCTCTCACACACACACTCTCTCTCTCTCTCGCTTAACCTTTCTTCTAGATTCTCTTTCATTGTTTTCCCCTGAGAAGGACTAACCTTTTGCTATAGTTAGGTCCACGCAGAGGTCTTTCACACTCTCAATGGAGTCAATCTGGAAATGATAGGAACATATTGTTGCCAATTTTCCATTTTCACTGCCTTATATAGAAGTCCAACTCATAGCATAGATAAAGGATAAGCATATATTTCTTGTCTCTACTCATAGTCTTTAATCTTTATTGCTCTGTCTCTCTTTCTCTCTACCTAAATCGTTCTTTCTTAGCTGATATTGTCTCTCTTTCTAGTGAATGTGGAGGTCGTTTGGTTCGGTTTGCATGTATCAGGATACATTCGAAAATAGTGTGGGTGCTGTTCTTTGTGCTTTGTCCTTCGGTTTTCTTTTCCTCTCTTTCTTTATCACTCTCTCTCTCTTCGGTGAATAATTGAGTATATTGTCATTTTTATTGTGAATTAGTGTATGAGTCCACATATATTATTAGTAAAACTTACATGAATAAATAAATCCAATCTAATCAATCTCCCAAGTTTAACTTGATTCAGGATAACATGAAGCATAATTAAATTGTAATGTGTAACATTCAGAGTTTAAACTACCAGCTGATCCAGTTCCTTTTAAACTGATGATGAGCATACAGGCATGTGTTTGAGGCTGTGAAAAGGCTAAAAATCTGGTGTAGCGCACTCACACAACTTTCCTTGCCGTTATGAAAATTGATCACCTGACGCTAGTGTTCACGCGCATCTCAAGTCTACTACTATTCAAAGATCTGAGCCAGCAGGTGACAGGACAGTAACGCAGGAAACACACGAGGTCTGCTATCTCTTCATAGTGAATGATTTAATAGAATCAACAGTTGCCAACAGTTTGCAATAATTAAAATAATCACATTTTCTCGAATTTCGACATAGCCACCTCTAATACAAGGCCCCGGCCTACGATATTGCAATGTCGCAGTGTAGGCCTAGAATCTAATACATGATTGGTGAAAAAGATCACCTGGTATTTTTTAAAATCTTTTCCACCAATCATGTATTAGATTCTAGGCCTACACTGCGACGTTGCAATATCGTATGCCAGGGCTTGTATAGGTGGCTATGATTTCGAGCTTATTTTCAATTTAGGTGAAAATGTTACAAAACATAAATTCTAGATATGTCCATGCTTAATCTTTTCCAATTGAATTTTTCTGTTTTTTGTTTGTATTGTATCTGAAGCCTGATAATTGGGAATCTAAAATCAAACTTTGCATAGATGGGGCGGAGCTCCTAAATTTTTTACAGATATGAGACTTGTGGCAGTTGATAGAGCTTATCAATGACTATTTTAGGTATAAATTTAATCAAAATCGTTGGAACCGTTTTCGAGAAAATCGCGAAAACCCCTGTTTTTGACAACATTTTCGCCATCTTTAATTGAATTTGATCGAAATTGTTTGTGTCGGATTATTGTAAGGACCCTCAAGTTCCAAATTTCAAGTCATTCCGTTAATTGGGAGATGATATATATCGTGTACACAGACGCACATACACTCATACACACACACACACATATACAGACCAATACCCAAAAATCACTTTTTTGGACTCAGGGGACCTTGAAACATTAAAGAAATTTACAAATTGCGGTACCTTAATTTTTTTCGGAAATCAGTACTCTCCTTACCTATAGGGCAAGGAAAGTAAAAATAAACTTGCAGCTGGTGATATTTTTCATTTTTTTCGATGTGTATACTATCAAGCTATCAAAATGAAAAAGTTTTCTCAGGAGAACATTTTTTTCGATCATTACTTTTTGAGATATGAGCGTTTAAAGTTCAAGACAAGATTGTCTTGGGACAGAACATTTCAAATTCGGTGAGAAATAAATCCATGAAATTTTGAGGATGAATTCTTCATGATATTGTTAATTGAATAATACTTCAAATATCAGTTTTTTGAGAAATTTATTCAATTTACAAAAAATAACTATTACTCGAGTTCTCTGATGATCTGTTTAACATTGGTTTGACATCCTTCTCTGCCATTGGACAGAGTAGATAGCTCCAACTCCACACGGTTGCAAAATTGCTCAATATTATTCTAGTTTGAAGAAATATTATATTTGACTCTATTTGTGTATGCAAGAGGTGTAATAAGTAATCAGCAATCAGTTATTTATGTCACAAGTGATGGAATCGAGTATTTCAAGTTTATAAAAGTGTTTCAAGACGGATAATAAGTGGAATAATTCAAAGTATTGCAATGAACCGGGACAAGTAAAGTTCCCAATCAAGTATAGTGTACTAAGCATTCAAGTATACTTAGTTCAGTATATAGTAATCAGTCTCGCACATAGCACATCAGAACTTGTTCAGACATTTCTTGGAAGTCACGCAGGACCGTTAGAGAAGATAAAAAAAGTGAGAAGAAATGAGCAGTGAATAAGAAGAGGAAGAGTGATAAAGATGCCAAAAGAGATGAGATGTATGAGGTGAGAGAGAGAGAGAGAGAGAGTGTGAGTGAGAGAATGATAGAGAGGGAATGAGAGTGAGTGATGTATGCCTCACAAAACGTTCAATGAACTGATTCAATTCCCCAGAAGTGGTGACATATTTTTAGCAACTAAAGAGAAGTAATGATTATCATGCATGTGATAAGTGTTCCATATTGAAATGTAGTTTCAGGATGTAAGCCATCTTGTTGTAATTGAATTAGTATATTTTCGCTGAACCATGGACTTACTAATAATAATAATATCGAGTGACCTGGCTGGCTGAGGTCTGGTGTCAGAGTTTTCAGGTCGCAACTGATCAATTTCAGGGCCTCTGACATGACCTAACGACTGCATACTAAACAGATAGATAGATCTGTGGCTGAACGTTAGAGTTGTGAATTTGTGTAATTAGTTAGGATAGCGAATCTTATTGTTCTATAAAATGAAGTGTACATTTTATTTGTAAGCGGGTCAAGCTTTGAAAGCTATTAGAATAAAATTAGTTCTCCTGAAATTATTTTGGTTTGAAGTGCAGTGGAGTGAAGTGTTTTACAAACATTTCTTGATAATGTCCTCCCTTTGAAAAATAGACAATAAGTAACTGACTAACTCTATAGTGAGATTCAAGTTTTGAAGCCAGTAGAAATGATTGAATGACAGTATTGCCTCTTTTCCTTTTCCATCGTCTTCTATAGACTAGTAGATAGCTGTGTTTCAAGTTATCCCGGTAAATCTGATCTGACATTAATATTGTTGATACTTGACAATAATGAACAAATCCATCCAAATTTTTTTTATTTGCCAATAAATAGTATTTTTCCTCTATGATACTGTATACAGTCAGGTACCTGATACACGTATAGTGAGGTCCACGTTATAATGGCAGTATCTGATTGACATTAGTGTTGCTATCCTTGTCTATCATTCGACAAAGCAGATAGCGCTATCCTTTTCTAACTCTTCAATGTTGCCAGATCGTTCTTCAACAATTAATACAGAAATATAATTAACTAACATTGTTTAATCATTGAAAAATATTTTTCTTAACGAATCTATGTCTCTTTAAACAAGAATGAACAGTTGATATTACATCAGATATACTGGTATCAGCTATCCTTTATGGAAGGCAGTGGCAAGGCAGAGAATCGTTAACGCTGTTCTCCACTGCCAATATAAAGTGGACCTCACTATAGTAGCCGAATTGGTAAGCTACTAAAATTTACTCAAATTTCTTAGTCTTAACTTCTGGTAGTCTATTCATTATACATTAGGAGGAGCCGAATAAATTGAAGCCAACGATTACTATTGGTCGCCTCAGACCGACCATGACACCTTATTGGTCGACGTCAGCCAATCACAAACAAGCAACGCAACTATAGTGAGGTCCACATTATAATGACAGTATTCAATCAACTTTGGTTTTGCTATCCTTGTCTATCATTCGACAAAGCAGGTAGTACTATCCTTTTCCAGCTCCACAACGATGAAAACTCTGTTTTTGTCATTGTAGAAAAATAATTAATTAAAGCAGAGAATCGGCAATGCTGTTCTTCTATCTTTATCCACTGCCATTATAACGTGGACCTCACTATAGTGCTTGCATTGATACTGTATCATGATACGTAACATTACTGCAATTTGTGTATCACTGTTATCACTTCGTATCTTTCTTCACTGCCACTATAACGTGGACCTCACTATCCTATACTTTTAAACGAGCAACTTCTGTTTAGATGTTTGTATTTCACCGGATCTCGAAAACGGCTCTAACGACTCTCACGAAATTCAGAACATAGTAGGTTTATAATATAAAGATTCGATTGCACCAGGTCTCATCCCTGTGAAAACTCGCTGAAGGACATTAAAAGGATGTATTCATCCTTGGAAAAACAGCTGATAATAACTATTTCGTCGTCTGTTGGTGATGGAAGTGAGTGAGCGAGTTCATGTGTGTGGAACTGAGTCAAAATTATGACTCAGCTATTGAACTTTTGTAATCATTCAATTAGGTACTTAGTGCCGGTTGCAAAAAAGCCGGGCTATTTTCAATCCTGATTAATTCCAGTAGATCCATCTCTGATTTGGTCCACGTGAAATTAATCAGGGTTAAAATTTAATCGAATTTTGTGCAACTGGGCCTTTATGAGGGGAATTTTTGCATTCCTCTGGGAATTAATCTCAATTTACTGCTATTAGATAGAACATTTCTGTATGAATGTTATCATAATTTCTACTTTCGGAATAAATTTGTTATGCTTTTGTACTCCAGAGCGAAGCTCGGTCCCTGATATTCTATCTAGGATGAAAACACTACACTGTATCTCAATTTGAAAACAGCGATGATATCACTTGAAACCTGAAAATTACTATGATCTAGCCTCAGTATCATTTTTATTATAAATATTGATAGTAGGAGTAATAGGCTATAGAATTGAGAAAAGTGGTAACAGGGGATATGAGGTAATACTGCAATCAAGAGCCAAATACAAGAGAGATATTAAGAGACAGATGGAGAGGGAGAGTGTGAGACATGACAAGTAACGATCATGTCTTGATAATGTATTCAAGGAAGTTGTAGTACATGATTACATGGGTGATGTAAGCTAATATATGAGCAGCGATGATTCAAGTTCACGATATTCTGGAAAAATCGGTTTCGATGTCACAACTTGTATCACGATGTTTTTGAAATAGACTAGACATTTCTAAGGAAATCACGAGTGTTTAAGGTTGCTACCGTATTCTCGTGTCAAATGATTTACAAGTTTAGATATTATATGGAAGAGTTTACTAGGGTCGTGAGGATTTATTATAGAGTGACTCATAACTTCTGATTTCTTCGTATTAGTCGTTCAGGATATTGAAAATAGTATATGTTTGGAGTATTTCAACAACATCCTCTTCTGTTCATCCTTATCCTATCCTTATTCTCATCTTATTCCTTCTCCTTATTGTTGTTATTGTTATTTTATTTTAGTATGTTTCCTAATGATGCCGGTGCCAAAAAAAGAATTGGATCCGATTACCTGAAAATTATTGAAAATTATGTCCGATGGCAAAAAAATTATATCTATCTATCTTCACTTCTTTCTCCTATCTACTGTCTCTATCTTTCTTCTTCTCCTTTCTCTTCTTCAACTTTTCGTTCTTATTTTTCTTCTTCCTCTGTCGTCGTCGTCTTCTTCTTCTTCTTCTCCTTCTTCATTCTGTTCTTCAACTCTTCTTTCTCTGTCTTCTTCTTCCTCTGTCGTCGTCGTCTTCTTCTTCTTCTCCTTCTTCTTTCTGTTCTTCAACTCTTCTTTCTCTGTCTTCTTCTTCCTCTGTCGTCGTCTTCTTCTTCTTCTCCTTCTTCATTCTGTTCTTCAACTCCTCTTTCTCTGTCTTCCTCTTCCTCTGTCGTCGTCTTCTTCTTCTTCTTCTTCTTCTTCTTCTTCTTCTTCTCCTTCTTCTTTCTGTTCTTCAACTCTTCTTTCTCTGTTTTCTTCTTCCTCTGTTGTCGTCGTCTTCTTCTTCTTCTTTCTGTTCTTCAACTCTTCTTTCTCTGTCTTTTTCTTCCTCTGCCGTCGTCTTCTTTTTCTTCTTCTTCTTCTTCATCTTCTTTTCCTTCTTCTTTCTGTTTTTCAACTCTTCTCTTTCTTCTTCTTCTTCTTCCTCTGTCGTCGTCGTCGTCTTCTTCTCCTTCTTCTTCTTTTTCTTCTTCTTCTTCTTTTTCTTCTTCTTCTTCTTCTTCTTCTTCTTCTCTTCTTCTTCTTCTTTCATCTTCCTAAATACACCAATTATTCTGTCCTAAAATAAATACAGTGACAGTTCTAGTGGAGCCAGTGAGCAGTAGTTAGCATTAGTCACTGAGGCTGTTTATTGGGTCAACCTGAATCTCAACTCAGATGGTTTCCAGGTCAATTTCAGGTCAATAGTGTTTGCACTGCTCCGTAACGAAGCTGCCTTGCCTGTGAAATTAACCAGCGAAATGGGTCGCGGCCGGAAAACTCTAACGGCCCGAGAAAATCATTCAAATCAAGGTGACCAATCGCTTTTCCACACTTTTCTTGTTGGTTTTTTGCTGCTGATGATGATGATGTCCACGGAGGTGTGTGGCTTGTGCGATGGTGGGAGGAAGATTAGATTGATTGATTGATGAGAGATCGATGAAGATCAATCATTGATCAATCAAAGTCGTAGAATAACTAAACAGATCTGTGCTACACATAGAAACACATCTGAAACTACACATAGACTATAGTGAGGTCCACGTTATAATGGCAGTGGAGAAAGATAGGAGAACAACGTTGTCGATCCTCACTGTCTTGTCAATGCCTTCTTGACGGTAGCTTATACAGGTTTATTGATGTATAATATTAACTGTTCATTCTAATTTAAAATAATCAATTATGTTTATTAAGCAAGAAATTATATTTTTAAATAACTCCATAATAAATTTTCATAATAAAGATGAAATAATTTGTTAATTAATTATCAATTCTACATTGTTAAAAGCCGATCTGGCAACAGAACTAAGCGAGAGAGATAGCTATACGCTTTGTTAAATGATAGATAAGGATAGAGATACCATTGCTAATCAAACACTGCCATTATAACGTGTACCTCACTATAACTAGATCAATGCTATAGCATAAGAAGATAGGTATCGGTCGTTTATGTTCTAAATTTCAAGCCGAGTTTTGTCAACCCAGGCCGATTACTGTCGACTACTTTCCATTATTAATGTTTTTTGTTGATAGAGTGGTTGGGTGAGAGTTTGGGAACGGCACAGTATGAGCAGAGAATATAGAATGTTATAAATGTAATAATTACATTCTATACTCTGAGTACGAGAGACTACCAGCGTCACATTGCTTCACAAAAAAGAACTACTAGGACTATCGGCTTGAGTTAACAGTGGAATTTGCAACATAAACGCCCTATACCATGGGATATCTTCTTATGCTATCTCTTCTCTATGCTCATTGGTGAGGAATGGATTAATCTTGAAGAGATTTCAAGTCTCATAACCATAGTGAGTAAGCAGTCACCCATTTTCTTCTGCAGATGATGTTCACATGAGCCCAAGACTTGTGCGAGGCTGATTGATTGATTAATTGATTGATTGAGTACTTTATTTATGTAGATTACAATATATACTGGCTTATACACTTATATACAATAGCTTACAATACAGCAAAATTATGGATGAATTTACAAAATATAAATTAAGAAAATAATTATTGAGCTGTATATAATATGAAAAAAAAACAATTTGTAATAACTACAGATAAAATAGACAATATGGTTATGCATCTACATAAATTGGCGGAGCTTTGAAGATGAAGAGCTGATTGATTGATTGATTGAGTACTTTATTTATGTAGATTACAATATATACTGGCTTATACACTTATATACAATAGCTTACAATACAGCAACATTATAGATGAATTTACATAATATAGACTAAGAAAATAATTATTGAACTGTATATGATATGAAAAAAAAACAATTTGTAATAACTACAGATAAAATAGACAATATGGTTATGCATCTACATAAATTGGCGGAGCTTTGAAGATGAAGAGCTGATTGATTGATTGATTGAGTACTTTATTTATGTAGATTACAATATACTGGCTTATACACTTATATACAATAGCTTACAATACAGCAAAATTATGGATGAATTTACAAAATATAAATTAAGAAAATAATTATTGAGCTGTATATAATATGAAAAAAAAACAATTTGTAATAACTACAGATAAAATAGACAATATGGTTATGCATCTACATAAATTGGCGGAGCTTTGAAGATGAAGAGCTGATTGATTGATTGATTGAGTACTTTATTTATGTAGATTACAATATATACTGGCTTATACACTTATATACAATAGCTTACAATACAGCAACATTATAGATGAATTTACATAATATAGACTAAGAAAATAATTATTGAACTGTATATGATATGAAAAAGCAGTTTGTAATATAATAACTATAGATAATAATCATATTGTTATGCATCTACATAAATTGGCGGAGCTTTGGACATATCAATGTCCATTCTTCGGAAAGAATATTAAAAATATCCTCCCCACTAACTAACTCTCTACCAAAAACAAAGGAGAATGCCAACAGCATGTGGTGTTCCCAAGCGGTCACCCATCCAAGTACTGACCACACCCGACGTTGCTTAACTTCGGTGATCGGACGAGAACCGGTGTATTCAACGTGGTATGGCCGTTGGCTGATGGGAGGGGGGATGATGATTATGATATAGTTTTGATTATGATATCATATCGATGATCGTTATGATATAAATGGTGCACACTCTATTCGATTAGACGTGGAGGAAATACATGTCTAGACATGTCTAATTGCGTAATTGCGATGACTAATCAGTGTGAGTTGCGTCGTAAGCAACTATGTGAAGTATTTGTGGCTAAACGTGTCTGATCATGTCTTGTATTGTCTTGACAAGCTGGTGTTCGCCTGGCCTTTCAGAGACGATTCATTTTGAAGACACATGAATAAAAATAAACTTTACTATTAATTCATAACAATTCAAAAACTTACTGTTTTCTAGTATAAATCTTCATGTGTCCGGAATATCAGTTAGAAGAAATTCTAAATATAAAAGTACTGTATCGTAATCAGGTGCCGCAATACAATATTTTTAAAATCTAACTTTTGAATTTCCATCTAGCTGTTTACCCTTTTGTCAATATTTGCAGTAGCAGGAGACTTCGGGGTGATTTACAGCATTTGATAGGGGTTTTTGTTGAGAAATAATTATTTAACTTTTGATCATCGAACATATATGTTAATGCTATGAACAATAAGAACATGAATGTATTGAGGCATATTATACATTATAATGAATGTATATCTGGGAAATAATTTATCTCCGTTACCAACCACATCATTGAAGAGTTCCATCACCAAATTGAAAGAATTTTAGGAAACCCAAAGTTTTTAAATATTTTTGAAGAAGGCCTTACCGTTGAGAAGAGGAAGTCCTATGTAGTTTCCTTCCCTCCTTGTCTGATTTCTACGAATGTTGTCTCCCACTTATACAATTAGAACACGATTGTCACTTCGAAAATATTTCAACCTCAAAATGTTTCATAGACGATGGGTAGCAACTTCATTTTTTCCATTGAAACAAAGTGATGTAACTCCTGGATAACTAATGAAAAAATTGAAATATTTCACTATTTTCAAACTTATATCCTTGTTTTTAAACTTCGTTGTTTTCAAGCTGCTATTGTTTCAAGAGTTTGATTAGACACCATAAAAATGTTCCAATTAAAAAAATATAAATATATAAATTTTTAAATGAAACAATTTAAATTCCTACAACTAGTTCATAACAACGTTCTCCAAACTCAGTTTTACAATAAACAGTATTTTTATTTTGAAATATAGCTAGTATCGCAGTAATTATTGTAAGCTATATTTTTAGTTATTTGTTTATTCAATTTATTATCATTTTTATTCAAAATCATACAGTACATTTAAAAATTAATAATTTGTTATTATTAAATTTGATTTTTTTACTGTCTTATGAGTTGACGCAATTGATTTAATCAAATCAATTGAACCAGTTTTAGTTGAATCATCAATAGTGGAACCTTTAATTTGTCCTGTTCAAAAATGACCAACTAAAATTACTTTGAAATTACAATTTTTTCTATTTCAACCCCACATATAGAATTTATTATTGTTTTTTGGTAGGTAAGATAGTTTATACTACAGGAAATGTTTTTTCAGTTTCCATTATTAAAATTTAAAGACAAAATTGGTTCTAGGACTAAAATATTGTGACAAAATTGTTCAAGTTTTCGTGATTGAAGTGCAAGTAGATTTGAAAATATAAAAAATTCCTCAAATCAAGTGATTTTTGTCAAATTTTATCATATTGTACAGCTTGAAAACAACAGTATTACCACTGTTTTTAAGTTTGATTTTGTTCTACGTTTGACACCTACAACTTGATTAAGCACCCCAATCACTGGCTAAGTCCTCCGGAGGTCTTAGTACTTAACAACAACAACCAGACGCCAGACGCTAAGTTCTAACGGAACTTAGTCTGGTAAGCTCACTATCAAGTCTAAGCACTAACACACCTTCGCCTGGGGTCAAGAGATGTACTACAGGTTGCTCTATCTAACTTCTAACTTGCTGGTCTAACTTCACCGAACTTAGCACTGAGACAGTGCTTCTCTCACAAAGAACTGTCAGGTGAGTGCTGCTGGCAGGAAGCTCACAAGATACGGAGGAATCTAATGGTGTTGCGTATCTTGCAACGTGGTGGAGTTATGTATCATTGTATCAAATTTCCCAGAAAAACATTTGATCAAGCACACCCCTACTAGTCCAGTCTCCAGGTAACTTTTGCTGGAAAAAACTCTGAACATACTGATTTTTTAGTACAATGATACTGGAGTATTGAACAACTCTAATACAAAAAGTTGACCTAGCCCTGTAGCTTCTTACAGAGTAGGTACTCTAAAAACTCGAATTTTCGGTTCCTTTTCCAGTTTTCTGCGATTTTTGCCAAATCAAGCAATCGTACAGATAAATTCACTTTCCCCTTTTGTAGAAATAATGAAATTTCGATTAAAATGGAATCAATCTGAGCTCTCTATCTTTATTGAGTGCTGAGTTACAGTTTTTCAAACCAGAGTCAAATTTTCAGAAAAATCTGAATTTAGAGGAATTTTTCATTTTCAATCGACTAAACCTTTCGATTTTCACTATTTGAATCTACGATTCAAAATTCCCTGAGCGTAATTTTGTGCTCTACAACCTGAGACCAGATATTTTTATTCAGATAGATTTCCAGGTACACCTTCTAACAATGTTCCTTGTATTTCGAAAAACACCTTTCAGCTAAATCACTTATCTCTAACTACATTGTCCTCACATTGAGATTTCGCACAATATAATATTTTCCTCGTCTGTTCGTGAGATTATGTTCTATATCAGACTCACCCGCTAGATGCAGTTAATTTCAGTATTCCCAGTGAAGATGCACTCATAAGGACACCTCAAGGATCAAAATTTCACTCACCCATAACTTCTGACACAATGATCGGATCTCCTTGTACGACGCCTCATTCTTCTCAGCGCGTTAAGGCAGTTCAAAATCATGTAGCATAAATCAAATTTGGTCGGAAAATTTAAACATATTCTTGAGCTACTTTAACCCATAATTCAATATACATGAGGCCCATTGATGGCTAAATATATTGAGGCCAGGTGGGACCTTCCCGTGAGGGACTCCCCACCAACGAAAAGTCATACGAGTTTACTTATACAATAGAGTAAAGATACTGTTTACCTATATTATTTCTCTCTGCTTGTACTCATTAATACCACAGAAAAAAGAAGATTGAGTTGCACAAAAGCCGGTTAAATTTTAACCGTGATTAGTTCTACGAGAACCAATCAGAGAAGCCATCTTATCAAAAAGGCCTTATCTGATCGGTTCTCATGAAATTAATCACGTGGTTAAAAGTGTTGTGCAACCAAGTCTAAGTGTTCTCTCCTCCGTGCTAATTAACATAATAAATGGCCAATCTCTATATTCAAAGCTGTGTATCTCGGTGACCCAATATGATAAAAATGGACTTAATCTTGAATTGTAGAAGAAAATCTTCTCTTTCGTTGAGCATTCTTTATACACACAGTACTGATTTTCAATGAATTTCTAACCCGAAGAAGAATACCAATATGTTTCTTATGGGAATAATGTTCACAGATTTTCTTTCTTCCGATGTCTGAACACTTCTATTGGAACCAATATTATTTTTCCCCATCCAATAGATCTTAAAACTCTGAACAGAACATAACATCCATTAAAACATGAATTCATTGGAAAGCAGGGTTTAGTTTGCAACGCAACTGTTGTGTACCAAACACAAGCAACGCAACAAGGCAATCCGTTGCAGAGGATGTTTCTACCTGTTGCCGGCATTACGGTTGCATGTACTGTATATCTCTGGCACATTCACCTGTGCCTTTTTTTCTCTTTTACTTTTTCATTCATCATCATCATCATGTACTCTTCTCATGAGAACAGAGAGAGGTTGATAGAAAAGAATGGAGAAGAAAGAGAGAGAGAGAGCGTGATGCCGCTTGCTCCAAAACACTTGAGTTGAGAATATTTTGGTTATTGATATTAGTAAATAAATCTATTAATTAAGTTAAAAGGGGAGAAAATGTTCAATATCTTCTGTTTAGTTACTACCAGCAAAAATCTTCTGATACATAAAAATAGTACAGTAACTAACTTTGAGTATGTCTTGATGTCTTCGTACTGTCATAGAATATGACTATGAATATCTTCATACTTTTCCGTTTTCTCTGGTACTGTTCCCATTAAGGCTGAACAAAAAAAATTTCAACTTTTTTTGTTGGAAGCTTTAAAGTTCATTGAGTCAAAACCGAATATGCTATTGAAAAAATTCAAAAAAATTTATTGTGGCCAATGTGTGACCTTCAAGTGTACATTTTGAGCATAACCCATTGGGTTATGTCTTATGTGACAGAAGAGAGGACCTATAGAGTCCTAACTCCGCCCTTTATAAATGCAATTATTCAATTCAATTATTCAACCATTATTTTTTGTCTTCGAGTGAGAAATCTTTTGGGTTTACAATGTTATTGGAAGTTGTCAATTTCTGAAAAAAAACTGATCATCATTGTTGTTTCCTAATCGAAAATCAGGAGAGTTTTGAGGTAGATATGATGAATTACATCATAATTTCTCATGAACAATACCTTGATTTATGGATTACATACCGTTTAGCTATTATATTACATTGATAAAACAGGTGAGATAAAAGGTGATAAAGCATTGAATAATCTGATACCTCATTATATACTTTGTTAAAGACCCGATAGAACATTTATTCAACGATATTTCATTAATCAACAAACTCCAATATTATTATGGATATTGCTTACACAATGCACACCTCTTTATATCATCATCATCATCATCATCATCATCATCCCAATCATTATCGTCGTCATCATAATTTTTTGCTAGAAAGGAAACAGTATATCTTCCACCAACGCAGCATCATCATGATATAGTTACATAACAATATTGACCGGACTTCACCTTTTTCTATTCTTCCTCTCCTTCTACTTCTTCTTCTTCTTCTTCTTCTTCTTCTTTTTCTTCTTCTTTTACTTCTTGACTCATCCTCTTCTTTTTCTCCTTCTCATTCTATTTATTACAATCTTCTTGCCTTCTCTTTTCTTTCGTTCTTTAAACCGGCCGTTATGCTTGCTACAGTAGGAGGTAATGCTCCAGCTTAAAATTGCACCCAAAACATAACGGCATATTCTTATAGTGTATTATGTACCGGCTATTGCCCAATTGATTATCATAAACATAGAATCATAAATATAAAGAAATATTTTATCACAACATGTTTCGGACATTGATGCCATTTTCAAGTGTTTACTTCATACCACTTGAAATTGGCATGAATGTCCGACATATGTTGTGATTAAATATTTCAAAAAGGGTACTGAGATTTTTATTTTTCTTTATATTTATATATTACAAGTAGCCCTATACAGAAAAGAGATACATAGAATCATAATTTCATTCTAGCTCACAAATCTTATCCCATAAGGATTACATGTAAACTTTGAAGGACCTTAGGAAAGAGTCCTGAAGTCGGATTATAAATTTGATTGGCCATAAACCTGGTCCTGAACATAACGTACACAACTAAAAAAATCATCAAATTCGGTGCACATATAAAAAAGTTACCGTAAAGTGTCAAAATTTGAGGCTCGATTTTTATTTATAGATTGGATTTTATTATGTGTATAATGTATCGGGTTTGTTGAATTGTATTTTAATGTGTTATTGGTTGAATTGTATTTAGGTGTTTATAGACGAATAATTGACATTTATTTCAGCTCTTCAGCCCATTGTGGGCTTTGACCTCCTCCACAACATTCCTCCAAGCATCTCTATCCTCCATAAATCTTCTCCATCCTATACAACCCATCCTTATTAAATCATGCCTGATCTCATCTAACTATTAAATAATTATTAATATTATACTCTAAATTTATATGTAACTTCATCTTTTTCTATGTTGTTATTCACTATTGTATTAAATTGTCTATATTGTGTTATATTAAAATAAGAATTAGAATTCAGTTTAAATCCAGTTTTGGACAGTATTAGCTGTGGAGGTGATTAAAATTAATCAAAGTGATAATCCATAGTTTGAAAAACGAGCAACTTTTTCCACTTTAAAAAACACTTTAGTTACTAAAATGCTGCATCTAAGACCTTATTTTCCAAATTTTCTCGTATCGGTATCCATGCTCCTTGTTTGAGAGTAAAAAAATCCCATTTTTTATTTCATTCAAATTTCTACAAAATATATTATTTTTCTTTGAACAAAAATCATATTTTTCTTTCAGCGACGTTCAAGTGATACGGAAATAACAGTTTAAAATGAAGCGGGAGCTCTGCAACGGCGATAGATGGCAGTGGGAGATGCAGCGAATAAGATACAAAGAGCAGTGGATTCTTCAAACAGCAAGCAAGCAAGAAGCAAGCAGAGCAGACACTTGCAAAATTTATCCTATTTTGTCAGTTCAAGCTGTAGTAGATTACAAAAATTTATAAATATTAAAATAACACGTAAATAATTGCTGCTGAATAAAATGGCAGCCGTAGTTGAAGAAGTGGGAAAATCAGTTGAAAAACTGAAAGACGAATTCAACGGTAATGACGATTTGATAGACGACGAAGGAATTGAGAATGGTGCTTCCGAAGCTTCAAAGAAAAAGAAGCGCAAGAAGAAGAAAAAGAAGGCTGGTAAGTGCAATAAAATAAATTATTTACAATATTATTTATTTGTTTTTATCAATTGAATTTGTTTGAAAGATTATCTGATTTGTTTTGGTATACAGCGGAGGTTAGCTTTCCCATGCGCTGTTGCATTCAATTAATTTATTAGGTATTTTATTATAATTTTATAAATTTACTTTGAACTAAAGTATTAAATTTAGATCTCATGATAGTAGTCTAATAAAACTATTAATAATATTTTTTCAGTCAGCGCATCAGTAAATTCTTATTTAACACCATGAAAATAAAAAGCTGTCTTATAACCTCTAAATGTGACTATACACTTTTCAAACACAAAGCTTTATCAGACTAAATACCTTTCAACAATATTTTACTCTTTAACAATTTATAGATATGGGTATTTTTATTCATTACTGCCCTTTGATTTTTATGTGCCTACTGGAATAATAAACAGTTTTTCTTTTTTTTAATAATAATAAAATATAATATAATTTTAGTAATGTTTATGTCACTTTTTACATGTTCAGAAACCTCTAACTTCTTTACTGTCTTATTAATGTTATTATACGTTTGATCGTTTATAATCATCAAATAATTTATAGTTTGAACAAAATGATTCAATAGGAAATTATCAGATGAAAGTTTATCATATATCATAAAAAGTATTTATTGTGTAATGGAACCCTTATTGGCTGGCCAATAACCTTAGTACATGCATGTTTATCATGCGCACACACACAACATGTTCATCATGCAGGTTTTGTCATTAGCTAGAGACATCCAACATAAAATAAACAACCACTAAAAATTAGACATTCAAAAATGTTTGAAATGTTTTAAATAAAACGGTACCATATGTTTTTATATTGATTTTTTTACTCATTTTTCTTTACGAGTTACGGTATACTTTACACTCAATTTAATATTTCCAAATTTCAATTTAATTTTATTTTTTAGGAGCTGGAGAAGCATCAGCTGACGTGCCGTGTGAAGGCGAGGAAGGGGAGGAGAACGGGGTGACAGTGGCCATAGCTGATCTGAAGATCGAGATCAGCTGTGAGAAGGAGGCTTCGGCTGATGCGTCAGCGGGTGATGGCGGCGACCAGGCCAAGAAAAAGTCGAAGAGGCGTCGCGGCGGCGGTGCTAAGGGTGGTGGCAAAAGCGGAGGTGCGGCCGGTCAGACTGATCCGCCCACTATTGCTGTGTCTGAGTTGTTTACTGGTCAGTCTTCAATTTGAAGTTCATGTATTGTGTTGTTATATTCTATAAAATTCTATTTCTTGTATTATATAAACGAGCTTTGTAATGCAAATCTTTACGGTAAATTAACTGCATTTGCATATGACACTGCCCTAACGTATAGTGACACTGATTCCAATCTACGTTCAGTTTCAGTTTTTATGGAATTTAGGATTTGAAATTATCTAGAAAATAGAGATCTTTCCCTTGAGATATTTATATACCAAGCGTAATCATAGAGAAAATATAGCAGAAGAAGATATCCCATAGTATAGGATGTTTATGTTTCAATTTTCACGGTTAACTCAAGCCGAAAGTTCTAGTAGTTGTTTTTGGTGAAGCTATGTGACGCTGGTAGTCGATCATACTGTGCCGTTCTTATACGCGTACCCCTACAAAACAGTAATAATGGACAATAGTCGACAGTTGAGAATAATGTGTTGGAATGATCTAATCGGCTGGAGTTAACAAAAATCGGCTTGAAATTTGGAACATAAACTACCTATAGTGCGGTCCACGTTATAATGGTAGTGGATAAAGATAGAAGAATAGCGGTACCGATTCTCTGCATTAATTAATTATATTTCTACATTGTCAAAAACATAATTGGCATCGTTGTGGACCTAGAAAAGGATAGTACCACCGGCTTTGTCGAATGATAAACTAGGATAGCAAAACCAAAGTTGGATCAAATACTGTCATAACGTGGACCGCACTATATAATATGGGATATCTTCTTATGCTATGGCGTAACGTAGCTAGAAATACGTCTTCAGTAGACGTAGCGGACGTATCTGCTAAGGGTATGATCTCATTGAATGCGTATATCGTGCAAGCGCACGTTAGATCATGAATGAGCTAAAAAACAAAATCTGGAAAGAGTCATTAAAACACGTTGTGACGTGAATGCAGTTGCTCACACTGAACGCACCAACAAATGCACGCGCTCAGTGTGAGTGTTCCTATTGCTCTTTCCTAGTTAGTTTCTCATTTGCACGCTTGGTCATGCATAACCAAGTTTGCACTTGCACATATACACATTCATATGTGATCATACCCTTAGGCTATACTCACTCGCTAGTGCGACTCAAAACGTACGAGAAACTACAGTTTCTCGGACTTGTCTACATTGGTTGCTTGTCTTGTCCATTGTCTAGTTGCTAGTAGCCACCGAGATATTCAATATATTTAATTTGAACTCTCTTCTGTATTTCTGTAATGTGCCTTACAAAAACCTCAATTCACAATGCAGGCTATTTTCTTAGAATTGAAAGACTTTTCTATTTTATAACCTACAAGGTACAATTTCGTCTACTCATACGACGATCTAGAAAGAATACCTTTGAATCTCATGGAAGTATTCACAGACTGGCAGATTCCAAATCTGTGAACACTCTCATAAGAACCAAAGTAATTCTTTCTCGATTGTCGGCAGCGGTACCTCCACACTTTGTACTTTAACGATGTTGCAATTTTTTTTTAATTTTATCTAAATTTGGAAGAAAAATGGTACAAGGATTGTCCTTAGTTTTTCTCTCTCAATCAGTACTACTTTGTAAAAATTATAAATAAATAAAATTTCGAATTTAAATTGTATGGTCAATTCAATCCCCCATTCACATTTCAAGTATTCTTGTTTTATGTTCAACTGCAAGCCCCATTCAATGTGAACAGTGTCAGCTTTATGATTAATAATTCAAAGCCCTATTCACATTTGAACTGTATCTGTTGTTTGATTCTTAGACCAGTTATAGAATAGACATGGCCCATTGTATATTCATACTGAAAGTAGATGAAGCCAACATCTACTGCCAAATCCGCCCATCTTGACGTCACAACAGTGACGTCACGCATCGTATAGAAATTACAGAAAACTTTTTGAGTTTGTTGTGTAAGTGTTTGTGGTGTTTAACTTACATTGTTGTTAAACAATGCATTGTTGTTAAACATAGCTTGTTTTCCATAGCAGATTGTTATTTATTTATGTAATTCTTATTTATGAAAATGGTAATCTCCTGCGCAGCATATAATTGCACTGAATTTTTTAGGAAAAAAAGTGGAATATCTTTTGAACCTTATCTCTTGTATGATTTTTATTGAAAGCTCGATTCACATTTGAACTGCGTGATTAATTGTGAGACCGATTCACAGGCGGTGGTTACCCAGAGGGCGAGATAATGGAGTATCCAGTTGTGAACGACTCTCGCAGCGCTAAAGACCGATTCACAAGCGAGGAGAAACGGGCGCTCGATCGTATGTATACCGATATATACAACGAGGCTAGGCAGGCGGCTGAGGCTCACAGGCAAGCATACTATATATAAACTTATTCAACATATCCAAAATATTTATATTATTATATTTATTCATATTTTCTACTAGCAGGTAACCCGAGCTCCGCAAGAGTCCAATTAAAAACTCGTCAAACCGAAAACTTGACCTACTGAAATCTTGAAGAATTTAAAATAGGCTTATAACCATCCTCGGTAGAAAATGAAAAACTAACAAATTAAAATATGACAAACTGAAAACTTGACCTACTGAAATCTTGAAGAATTTAAAATCTATATCGAATGTAAATAATTCAAAGTATTCTATTGAAATTACAAAATATTAGTTCCGATTGTGAAGCCATTACCAGTTCATATTGGAATCTCTGTAGTAACATTCACCAACCTATAGGTGTAGTCTACCATTTCAAGTCTATGTATGGAGCATCTAACTAGCTATCAAACTAGCAGCTAACCCGTGCTCTGCAAGGGTCCAATTAAAAACTCGTCAAACTGAAAACTTGACGTACTAAAATCTTGAAGTATTCAAAATAGGCTTATAACCATCCTCGGTGAATTGAGAATATCTACGTATAAGCAAAATTTCAAGTTTGTAATGTAGTTGAGATGTGATGATGCGTCATTCGTGAATTTCCTATTCCGTTCGTGTATAAGCCAATTCTTTCCTTCATTATATTATTGACTATCAGGTGACCCGTGCTCCACAAGGGTCTAATTAAAAACTTGAAGAATTTGAAATAGGCCGATGACCATCCTCGGTGAATTGATAATCTACATATAAGTAAAATTTCAAGTTAATCAGTAGAGTAGTTGAGACGTGATGATGCGTCCGTCATTCGTGAATTTCCTATTCCGTACTTGCATAAGCTAGTTCTTTCCTTCATTATATTATACATGAAACTGACTTTTGATGTTGTTTGCTTTGCAGACAGACCCGGCAGTATATCCAGAAGTGGGTGCGCAGTGGCATGACCATGATCGAGATCTGTGAAGAACTGGAGAAGACGTCACGAGCTCTGATTGGCGAGAATGGTCTCAAAGCTGGACTCGCGTTTCCCACTGGGTGAGTGCAATCATAGATGAAAGATAGCATAAGAATATACCCCATGAGTTGTACATAATTCATTCAGTAGAATTCATTCAAAGTTCTGAAGTTTTGTATCAAATTATGGTGTTGTGTATCAAGTTGAGATGATACAGTATCAGATTGAGTTGATATAAATTTGTGGTGATACTGATTCACTTAGTGGTGATATTGTATCATTTTGTAATAATATTGTATTTTGTTTGTGATACCATAGAGTAAGAGATAGCATAAGTATAAGAAGATATGCCATGAATTTATTGTAGAATTCATTCAAAGTTTTGTATCAAATTATGGTGTTGTGTATCAAGTTGAGATGATACAGTATCAGATTGTGTTGAAATCATTTTGTGGTGATACTGTATCATTTATGGTGATACCATAGAGAAATAATAGCATAAGAGGTTATCCCATGGTATAGGTCGTTTATGTTCCAAATTTCACTGTTAACTCAAGCCGATAATCATAGTAGTTTTTTGTGAAGCTATGTGACGCTGTTAGTCTCTCATACTGTGCCGTTCTCACACTCTCACTCAGCCAAAACAGTAATAACAGCCAGTAGTTAACTAAATGTATTTATTCATTATTTTTATAGTAATTGTTCCTATTGAGTGCAATACTAAGGCTCAACTCACACTTAAGCGACTCTGATCGAGAAGAGACCCGACTCTAGTCGAGAGCATGTGTTTTCAAATGGTGAAGTCGCGGAGACTAGAATCGACTGGTCTGAGTGTCACCATTTGGAAACACATGCTCTCCACTAGAGTCGAGTCTCTTCTCGACCTGAGTCGCGTAACGCGTAAGTGTGAGTTGAGCCTAACACACATCGATTTTTGGGAGTCCGATTTTTGCCGTCCTTATATCATATTGAACATCACTTGGCAAATATATGATGTATTGATACACTTGAGTTTGTCAATTTCTAATCAATCTAATAAAATTTATAGATTTATAGAGTCGTGTGAGTTGAGCCTAAATAATGCCAAAGGGAAAATATAGCTCAAGTAGATATCTCATGGTTTGATTGTTGAATGAACAGATAATAGTTTGTGCAAACCGTAGTTTGCAGCAGCATTGCTGTTACCGAGAACAGCGCAGCTAGATTCACAGAATCCAGAGAGTCTGTGAAATAATTGTGTGAGAGTATGAGCGAAATCCTTTTCAATAGAATTAGCATGAAAACGGCAAGAATGTACTCATATTGTTGTATTGAAATAAAATTGGCCATAAAGCCTCATGGTGCAAACTTAGGCTGATTGATTGATTGATTGATTGATTGATTGATTGATTGATTGATTGAGTACTTTATTTATGTAGATTACAAATATATACTGGCTTATACACTTATATACAATAGCTTACAATACAGCAAAGTTATAGATGAATTTACATAATATAGACTAAGAAAATAACTATTGAACTGTATATGATATGAAAAAGCAATTTGTAGTATAATAACTATAGATAATAATCATATTGTTATGCATCTACATAAATTGGCGGAGCTTTGGACATATCAATGTCCATTCTTTGGGAAGAATATTAAAAATATCCTCCCCACTAACTCTCTACCAAAACGTTAATTTCGTTATTTAAACTAAGGATTCATTTATTAATGGAAATATTGTAAGAGTTTTAATCAATATGAATATTGAAGAGAAAAAAAAACAGAAAATTGATAAAGTAAAATAATTATATAGGTAGATAAGATCAAATAATTGATTAATAAAATGAAGTAGGCTGAAAGTAGATCAGGGTTATCAAATTTCAGTAATATACAGCAGTATGCAGTGGATAATTGAAATAACATGAGTTTATATAATATATATATATATATACAATTCGTTCTATAACATGGTTAAAGGTTTATATGGTGGAATGGGTGAGGGATGGTTGTCATGTGATCGTTCTAGGGTCGGACAGTTTCAGTCATTTGTTCCAAAATATGTTTTTTTAAAGTCAGGTTGAAGCTCGCTCGGCTCTCGATAGACCTGATAGAAACAGGAAGTGTATTCCATGCACGACAGGCACTGACTAAGAAGGATTTTGTGAAAATAGTAGTCCGATGATTGGGTATCCTTAAAGTACTTTCTCCGGTTCTAGTATGTGAAGCATCTATCCTCCTACCTTCAGAGACAAATTTGAAATCATCTTTAAAATAGTTCGGATTACCGTATTTCAAGATATCTCTAACAAGCTTGACTATTCGAAAAAGCCTCTGATCGGGAAGCTTCAATGTTGAACTAGCAATGTGGGCTGGGGTGATATGATCATGGCGTTGGAGAGAGTAGACGAAACGTAGACAATAATTTTGGCAACGCTGTAGTTTATCATTCAGAGTGACTTGCATATCATTAAGAACAGAATTACAATACATTAAATGTGGGAAGATGAGAGATTGAACCAATAATAATTTAATGTTTCTAGGGAGGATATCGTGCATTTTCTTCAATGCATGCATGGCTGAGAATACCTTTTTACAAGTTTTGTTCACTTGTTCTGACCAGTCAAGAGTATTATTCATAATAATGCCTAAATTTTTAACTGAGCTACAGTAAGGAATGTCATTACCGTCTACACTAATTTTGTGAATCGATTCAAGGTCATATTGTTTATAAGACGAGAATATCCAATTATAATGGGTTGTGTTTTGATGGGATTAAGCTTAAGGCCATTTTTCTTTGTCCATTCCACTATCGAATTGATATCCTGATTCATTATTCCAACTGTTTCATTAATTTTTGTTATGGGACAGCTTAAATAGATTTGAAGGTCGTCTGCATAAGTATGGAAACTGGAGAATTTGATAATGGAAGAAAGGTCATTAGCATACAAAGTGAAGAGGAGAGGGCCTAAAATTGAACCTTGTGGTACTCCATGCATAACGTTTTTCCAAGTTGACTTTTTGTCACCGACAGATACACATTGTTTCCTACCTAATAGATAGGATTTAAACCAAACTAACGAGTTGTGACTGAAACCAAGAATAGCCAACTTATTCAGAAGGACTGTATGATCAACAGTATCGAATGCTTTAGAAAAATCAAATAGGGTGAGGATGGTGCATTTTCTTTGGTCCATAGCTAACCTTATATCATCAGTGACACGAAGCAGAGCTGTCTCAGTTGAATGGAATTTTCTAAAGCCTGATTGAAAGTTATGAAGCTTACTATTGTTGTCTAGAAATTTTACAACTTGAGCATGAATGAGTCTTTCTAGCACTTTGGACAATGCAGGTAAAATACTGATTGGTCTAAAATCCTCAACTTTATTGGGTGATGGAACTTTATTTAGAGGGCGAACCAGAGCAAACTTCCAGTTTTCAGGGAAAATGCCTTCTTCAAGTGACTTGTTGAAAATGTATGTAATGGTTGGTAAAACAGCAAATAACATCTTCTTGATAAATTTAATAGGAATTTTGTCTACACCCGTAGCATTACTATGAATACGTTGAATTGCTCTGAAAGTGTCTTCTTCTGAGATTGGATGGAAATGAAATTGATCAGTGATTGGTAAATCTAAGTTTGTAACCTGCTCTTCAAGATCATCTATATGATTAGCAATGACAACTTCGTCGCGTTGGTTAGAGTGTGAAACGAAATGGTCATTTATATTATTCAATGGTAAGTCAATTTGTGGATTCGATTTCTGTTTGCCAAGCCCGAATTCTTTTATTCCCTGCCAAAGTGATTTAGAGTCTTGTCTATTGTTTGTCATAAACGAATTCAAGTACCTAATCTTTGAGTTCCGTAATTCCTGTTTAACCCTATTTCTAAGGCTCCTATACTCTATCAAACTGTCCAAGTCAAATGTCTTTTTAAATTTTCTATGTGCTTTGTCTCTACGTCCCATCATCTTAAGTATGTCTTCAGTCATCCACGGTACTCGTCGTTTTCTATTAATCCTCCTTGTCACATAAGGTGCATGTTTGTCATACAAAGTCAAAGTCCAATTCTCGAAAGTCTTGACCATGTCATCAACTGAGGGTAATGCTTCAATTTGATGCCATGGAGTCTGAGCCACATCAGTCAGGAAGGCGGCTTCATCAAAGTTTTTGAAGTCTCTATAAGTGATAATTTTCTGTTCTGGCTTGGGTATCTTATGGGAAAGTACACAGTAGATCAAATCATGTCTAGAAATAGCTGGGACTGAGATTTGGCCTGCTTGAACAACCTCATTGGGATCACTAACAATGAGAAGGTCAATGAGTGTGTCTGATTCATTAGTATGATGAGTTGGATCGAGGGGTAAAATAGTCATGTTTAGGCATTGGAAAATTGTAGTCAGTTGAAAGTAGTCAAAGTTACGATTCGTCATGTTCAAGTCGGTGTTCATATCCCCCATAACTAGTATACGGTTATAACAAGGCATAAGAGAAAGCAAGGCACTTTCGAAATCTGTGAAATGACCTATTTTTGGTGGGCGATAACAGATACCAACGAGTAATTTATCATTACTAGATAAGGATAATTCAAGTAGCATAAACTCTGGTCTGGAACAATACTCTTGTTTAGATGTGATTAAAACTTTTGTTTTGATACCATCTTTCACATAAATTGCTACACCCCCACAAGCTTTATTTAATCTATCATTCCGGAAAAGATTATATCCAGGCAATGCAACAAAATTTGATGATATACTAGGCTTCAAAAATGATTCGGAAATTCCGATTATATTGAAGTCCTGAAAACGGAAGATTGCTCTGAGTTCATCAATGTGGCAACTGAGGGATTGTACGTTAAGGTGAGCAGCCTTGAAAAGTTTTTTGAAAGAGTGGAGCTTATTTGCTAGAAACATACCTGCGTCATTATTACTATTATTGAAATAATCATACCTACTTGAGGGCGAGCGAGCTGACGTGTCAGTGAGAGGCATCATGGAAGCAGCAGACCAATCGTGAACCGACCTCAGAACGACACATGACGGGGGAAATGGGGATGAAACTGAGAAAACTTAACCTAAATGAAAAAGTCTCTTCATTCGAGTGCATTCAGTATGCCTTGACAGTTCGGCTCCCTTCACTATTTAAAGCACTAGTTCAAAGATTCACTAAACACAATAAGATGTAGATGTGTTGAGTTTCGGTGATGAATAATCCTAATGGTGAATAAGATGAAGATTGAGGAAGAACTGGTAGTGGGAGATCTGGTCCAAGTGGAGATAGAGCGAGTAGGTATCCAGTAGTGGAAGAATCGGGTCCAAGTGGAGGTAGAGCGAGAAGGAATCCAGTAGTGGAAGATCGAGGCCAAGTGGAGACAGAGAGAGATGGAATCCAGTGGTGGAAAATCGAGTCCAAGTGGTGATACAGAGAGATGAAATCCAGTAGTGGAAGATCGTGTTCATGGTGGAGATAGAGCAAAATGGGATCCAGTAACAACTGAAAAAGAGAAGAAGAAGCCAGCAGAAAAACGAAAAATCTTTGAAGAAAGTTATCAATAGAGGAAAGATACATAATACAACTGATGATGAATAATATTCGCATAAAATTGAAGAGGAATAGTATGATTTAATGTGGGAAAGAATCGAATATTATATGGATAAATATATGGATATTAGTAGAAGGTAATCAGTTAGAAAGAGAAAAGGTAGAAAGATAAATAGATATAGAAAGAGAAATAAACATTTGAACATGCTGGATAGCAAGTGGAAAAATCACAGAACTTATGAAACTGAACTATAGAATAAGAAATAGAACATCGCATTGTGATCTTGAATTAATCAAGGAGAGAAGAAAAAGAAGAAAAGAAAAAGAAAGAGAAGAAAAAGAAGAAAAGAAAAAGAAAGAGAAGAAAAAGAAGAAGAAGAAGAAGAGAAGAAGAAGAAGAAGAAGAAGAAGAAGAAGAAGAATAGAAAAGAATAATAATCATCATCGCAAACAACAATATTCAAGTAATCATTATAAATATAAGATCAAGAAGAGAAACGAGAAAGAAAAAATAAGGAGTAGAGGAGACGATGGAGAAAGTGCTAGATTATTTTAGATGAGTTTTAAATAGTATTGAACGGTGAAGTGTGAAAAATATTATATAGTATTAGAAGTATAATTAACTATTGGGAGTTGCAATAACGATAAAAGTAGTAAATTGAGAACTGTAATAGTTTAGTGATGAATGTCTAAGATAACGTTAAATGAAACACAGCCCCTATATAAGCATATGAACAGACTACCCACCCCTCTGTTCTATCAATAATTCTTCACACATTAGCTTCTATTGTTCAAGCTGTGGCAACAGTAGAAGATATCATTATATAGGAGATTACTATCTTTACCTATAGATTACATCCATATCTATAACGTATGTTAATCATCCAATTTATTTGAAATTCAGCATTTCGAAAATTATTAATTATGGAAATAATTTTGGTAAGAGATGTAATAATTATTAGTAAGAATAGAGATAATGATTCTCAAGTACCCTCTGGAGTATAGTAGTTGATGCATTGAACGTAGTTTTGGGAATTAATATCAAGATAAATTATGTATCAGTATTAACAAATGTGGATCTCCTTAGTTTGAAATAATTGCCTCATATATAATCATAAATAGCAGTGGAAAGATTCATTTATAGAACAGAAAGCCAGCTCATGAAAAATGCCAAGGTATATCTACTGTGAAATGTATTAATACGAATTTCCTATTATTGTAGTGAAGGGCACCTTAGTCATCGAATCCTGAAATGATTTAATTTACCTTTATTTTTTGAAGGTCGGTCATCCTCTCGACTGTGTGGACCCTCTTGGATCCTCCCTCGCCGATAGAGATCTTGATCCTCCCACACACCGATTAGTCAAAACAAGACTAGTCACGCTTAGTTACAACTCACGCAACTCACACTGCCTAGTCATTGCAATTAGACATGACTCCATAAGCAACTATGTGAAGTATTGTGACTAAACGTGACTAGTCTTGTCTTGACTAATCGGTGTGTGACCAGCCTAAGGTTTGCACGGACTAAGAAGCTGTGACAATCACAAATCTAATAAAATGACGTGATACTGGTCTCGGTTGAATAAGCCGCTGTGACGTGTGATTGAATTGATCTTTGTGGGAGTGGCTGGTTTGCAATATGGACTTGTTTAGGACGGTGTGTTTATGACAACTTCAAGTCACTTTCTGAGCAGTTGGGAAAGTGATATTCTAGTATTTATTCATACTAAATCTGAATCTGATGTTAATTTCGATTTTTAATATCTAGTATTTTTGTTCAGTACAACTTCAATCTCCTTTTACAGCAATTCATATTTAGTTGTGATGTGTTAACTTGTATAAGAAATTCTGGTAGTTTATTTCTTATAATTGTTTATAATTTTCAGTTGTTCCCGTAACCACTGTGCTGCACACTACACTCCCAACGCGGGAGATCCAACAGTGTTGGAGCATGATGACGTCACCAAAATCGATTTCGGCACTCATATCAATGGTAACTAAAATGATAATCTATACTATTATATATGAATGTTACTATACTATATAATAAATGAAGAACTGGCTTATACACACGTTCTGGATAGGAAAATTATGTTTACTGGTGGAAATCACTGAGATATTGCAATTATTCAAATGCTAATGAAAAATAATAATGTCCTCAGGGACATTGCTGCCCTTGGTAACACATGCTCAAATAACTACAGTTCTATATCAATTATGTATTACTAGCAGGTAACCCATGCTCCGCAAGGATCCAATTGAAAACTTGACAAACTGAAAACTCGACCTACTGAAATCTTGAAGAACTTGAAATAGGCCTATAACCATCCTCGGTGATTATCTAAATGCAAGATTTGAAGTTAATCAGTTGAGTAGGTCAGACGTGATGATGCGACAAACATAATTTTATTTATTATTATTGAACGAAAATCCAAATTAAATGCTGTAATTCACCCCGAAGACTTCAGCTACTGCAAATGTTGACAACAGGGTAAACAGCTAGATGGAAATTCGATGAGCGCTACTATTAAAAAATTATTGAATTTCCATCTAGCTGTTTACCCTGTTGTCAATATTTGCAGTAGCAGAAGTCTTCGGGGTGAATTACAGCAATTAATTTGGATTTTCGTTTAATAATAATAAATAAAATTATGTTTGACGCATCATCACGTCTGAACTACTCAACTGGTCTACTTCAAATCTTGCATATAGATTCTTGATTCACCGGGGATGGTTATAGGCCTATTTTAAATTCTTGAAGATTTCAGTTGGTCGAGTTTTCAGTTTGTCAAGGTTTTAATTAGACCCTTGCGGAGCATGGTTACCTGTCAATAATACATACTTGATATAGAATTGTAGCTACTTGTGCATGTGTCCAAGGGCAGCAATGTCCCTGAGGAAAGGATTTGAGACCCAACATTTACATTCATCCTACAATAATAAATTGAATGCAATAATGCAATATTCTGCATGTATCTTCCCAATCATAATAAAATCTTGTTGGCTACTTTGATTCTTTCTTCTCATTTCCTTACTTTGCTCCTCATGTCTTGTTCTTTCATGTCTCTTAAAATTGTTTTTTTTTTTTGTTTTTCAGGTCGTATTATAGATTGTGCATTTACACTGACTTTCAATCCGAAATACGATAAACTATTGGAGGCTGTGAGGGAAGCTACCAATACTGGAATTAAGGTAAATAAATTGAAAATTATGAGCTTGTTATTTTAAAGTTTTATCCTTATTAAATCCTTATTTATTGAATTGAAAAAAAAAAATTGAAATTGAAAAATTTATTCGTTGATGTTTCATGACCATGTATGATGTATCTGTGTCTCATGACAAAACATTAGAAGTCGAGACCAATCCATCAATAATTATTGGTAAGAGATTTTTCTCATATTTTTTTATAAATTTCAGGCGGCAGGAATAGATGTAGCCCTGTGTGACGTGGGAGCTGCCATCCAAGAAGTTATGGAATCCTATGAAGTGGAATTAGATGGCAAAACTTATCAGGTCAAGTCGATTCGTAACCTCAATGGTCACTCCATTTCTCCATACAGTAAGTATGATTTGTAAGTCAATTGTCAAATTTACTATAGTGAGGTCCACGTTATAATGGCAGTGTTTGATTAGCAGTGGTATTGCTATCCTTGTCTATCATTCCACAAAGCAGATAGCGCTTTCTCTTTCTCGCTTTGCTCTGTTGCCAGATCGTATTTTAACAATGTAGAATTAATTATTCATTAACAAAATATGTCATCATAATTATGAAATTAATGAAAAATATAATTTCTTGCTTAATAAAATATAATTGATTATTTTAAACGAGAATGAACAGTTAATATTACATCAATAAACTTGTATCAACTACCGTCTATAAAAGGTATTGACTTGACAGAGGATCGGCAACGTTGTTCTGCTATCTTTCTCCACTGCCATTATAACGTGGACTTCACTATACTTAGGTCAGCATCTAAAGCAGTCTGTTCACAGGGACAGTAGTGGTGGCTTAGTGGGAACGCGGAATTGGAAATGTCCGGAACTCAAATGTACATGACTTTTTCAATTCCGCATTCCCGTGGAAGCTAATATTGTCACTGTGTGTAGCGTACTTAACGTTACTTATTCACGGGATATTTTTGAATCGTTGTGATAGACGAACAGTTTTGTGTAACAGATGGTCTGCAAGAGTCATCATTTTATTATGAAAGGAACAGTTGTGGGCTTTAAGCCTGTTGTTCCTTTCCCAATCATTCATAATTGAGAATTATATTGTATCTATCAATGTATAAATGAATGAATAAATAAGAGCGCACTTACTACTGCACACACAAGTCTCATGTACAGTCCGGGTCCTGTAGCTTTGCCTATCGGCGGAGGGTCACTAGACTGCAATACTACCCGTTCAAAAACATCGAACATTTTTGAAAATGTATCTTTCCATAAGCAACAGATCCTCTTCTGTATCTTCTCTAAAGCAACGTGTTGCATCCGAGAAGATACACAAGGAGGTTTTTGGAAATGTATCTTTCCATAAGCAACCGATTCTCTTTTGTATCTTCTCAAAAGCAACGTGTAACTTAGCATCCGAAAAGATACACAAGAAGCTTTTAGGAAATGTATCTTTCCATAAGCAGCAGAGCTCTTTTGTATCTGCTTAAAATCAACGTGTTGCATCCGAAAAGATACACAAGAAGCTTTTCGGATATGTATCTTTCCATAAGCAGCAGATGCTCTTCTGTATCTTCTCAAAAGCAACGTGTTGCATCCGGGAAGATACACAAGGAACTTTTTGGAGTTACGTCCTTTTATCACAACACAGCCCATCAGCTGAAATTCGTTCAACATGCTCTTTCCATTGTTGGTGATACGTTGCAACTCTCTCATTCATGAAGAATCTCTGTGTGTAGGTAGATTCCTCCATTTAGGGATCTAGGGTCTCTGAAACCCAAAGACCTTAAATATGCATAAACTCACATGCAGCGCTAGTGTCGTGCTTGGAATTGAAATCGGCCATTGAGGGGGCAACCTATAAGATTATTACATACCAATGCCTTTGTAATCTATAATACAAATATATAGATATAATATTATCTCGTGCTAAAATACCCCAATGGTGGCCTTCAATTTCAAGTCAGAGCTATCATTGGGGAAGGCGTAGGCATTGTGGGTCTATATCGGTCTTTGCTGAAACCTGATGTTTTCTCATATAGGTGGTCCACGTTATAATGACAGTATTTGATCAACTTCGGTTTTGCTATCCTTGTCTATCATTCGACAAAGTGGACCACACTATAGACGTGAATATTACCCCGCGAACCATACCTTGCCAATATGCTGTTTCAAAGACACGGAGGCAAAGCTACGGGACGCGTACTGTAACTGCGTATAACGTTCGGGTTTTCGACTGTACAGTTGAAAATGACTGGAGAAACGTAGGCCTAGTGGTTGACATAAATTAATAAGGGTGATGGTTTCTTGATCCATTCCGAACTGCGATGTATTAACACACTTTTTTCTATGTATTTCACAAGACATGCAGTCAAATATTCGTCTGAAATACATAGAAAAAAGTGTATAATTTAATATTCTTGTGTTGTCTCGTCTATTCATCCTTTTCATCAAACAATTTTGCTCGAAGCGTTTCGCTGTAATCACTGCTGTGATGACACCTCAAATGTATTACGATTGCGGATCATGCATGTTTATCATTATGTTCTACCGTTAGTGCCAGCCTTATGATGTAGTCATTGATTTAATCATGATCTATTTTCAGAATTTTTATGATGTACTAGTAGGTAACCTGTGCTCTGAAAGGATCCAATTAAAAACTAGTCAAACTGAAAACTTGACGTACTGAAATCTTGAAGAATTTAAAATAGGCTTATAAGCATCCTCGGCAAATCAAGAATCTATATGCAAAATTTCAAGTTAATCAGTTGAGTAGTTGAGACGTGATGATGCGTCATTCGTGAATTTCCTATCCCGTACATGTATCAGCCAATTCCTTCCATTGTTATATTATAGACTAGAAGGTTACTCGTGCTCCACAATGGTCTAATTAAAAACTTAACAGACTTTAAACTTGACCTACTGAAGTCTTGAATAATTGAAAATAGAAAATTAGGTATTGAAAATAAAGTAAATCAGTTGAGTAGTTGAGATGTGATGATGCGTCATTCTTGAATTCCTATCACGTATATAAGCTGTGTATAAGCCGTTTCTTTCCTTTATTATAGTACTAGCAGATTAATTGATTGAATGTTGTTTGTTAGGAATTCACGCGGGCAAGACAGTGCCTATTGTGAAGGGTGGCGAGGCGACTGTAATGGAGGAAAACGAGTTCTATGCCATTGAGACATTCGGCTCCACAGGGAGGGGTCTCGTCAACAACGACATGGATGTATCTCACTACATGAAGAAGTATGACGCCGAGTATGTCCCACTCAGGTAAGGCTACACTCTCGGCAAACCGATTTCCTATCTATAGTATCATTAACGTTAGGCTGGCAATTAACATAACGTTTCACTTGTCCGTCACGACTGTCAGACCAACAGTCATCGAGCACACTAAGGCTAGGCGCACACTAGTTAGTCAAGACAAGACCTGATCAGACACGTTTAGTCACAACACTTCACATAGCTGCTTGTGGCGTAACTCACACTGATTAGTCGTTGCAATTAGACATGTCTTCATAAGCAACTATGTGAAGTATTGTGACTAAACGTGTCTGATCATGTCTTGTCTTGTCTTGACTAACTGGTGTGCGCCAAGCCTAACGCTACAATGTTTCCCATTATAGCGGTTTTCCACCTGCAGACCTACGTCGAAGCCTTAATCACTATAGTGAGGTAGGTACTCGTTATAATAGCAGTATTTGATTACATTGGTGTTGCTACTGCCATTATAACGTGGACTATAGTTATTTATTTATTCATTTCATTTCATTGAGAATTACAAATCATAACTATAATAAATATAATATGATTGGGAGATGACAACAGGCATAGCCCAAAACTGTCTTCTCCCAAATTTTTACAAATAAATGTTTCAAAAAAGAATAAGGTTAAGATTACACTTTTACTTCAAAAAGTCCAATTTCCACTCCAAAACTAATGACTAAACTAAAAATTTTGAAATTTTGATATTTATAGTTGACGCTACTATAGTGAGGTCCACGTTATAATGGCAGTGTTTGATTAGCAATGATATTACTATTCTTTTCTATCATTCAACAAAGTGGATAGCGCTATCTCTTTCTCGCTTTACTCTGATAGTCTTTCAACAATGTAGAATTAATAATTAATTGACAGAATATTCAATCTTAATTATGAAAATTCATTAGGAAAATTATTGAAAAATATAATTTCTTGCTTAATAAAATATAATTAATCATTTTAAACGAGAATGAACAGTTAATATTACATCAATAAACCTGTATCAGCTACCGTCCATAGAAGGCAGAGGACAAGACAGATGATCGGCAACGTTGTTCTCCTATCTTTCTCCACTGCCATTATAACGTGGACCTCACCATAATGTCGCTGGGTACAGGTTTGTTTAGTGTTGAGTAGATTCTCATTGAATGAACAAATCAAGATGGATTGAACGAGCATAGTGAGTTCCTACTTTCAACTTGTCGGCTGATTGTGGGTTTGTACTGTACGTTCGACGGTAACTTGCGAATGATTTTATCAATCAACTTCAAATCGTTAACACATAATTATTCTTTGAACCATTATACTGATTGTGTGTTGTATATGTATTATAATCTTTGTAACTTGTGAATCTCTATCTTGAATTGCTGTCCACTGTTATTTTATTGTATCTCTAGTAGAGTAGTCTTTTTGATGTATTTTTCGTTCGCAGTGTAGCTCTAGTAGAGTAAGCAATTAACTGTATTGTTTTTTGTTTTTTTTTGCTTCTTCGTTTTGTTTTTTTTTCTCATTGTATTTCTATAGTGGAGCAGAATGATAATACTGCATGCTTAGTTTTCTATTACTTTTAATTTTCACATGTTCTGTATTTTTTTTTTAACGCAGAAATAAAGTCAAAAATTTATTTATTATTATTATTATTATTATGTGTTCTGGCGAACGAAATTGACAGCGGTTAGTTGATAAATGATCCTCTGTATATTAAAATTGTCTTATTAGGTGTTTCAGTAATTAGGTAAATAATGATCCACCATCAATCAAAGAGATGAATCAAAGGTATTCAATATGTGTAATGAAATTGTCGTGATGTGCGTTTCAGATTGGCGTCATCTAGAAGCCTGTTGAGTACAATTAACAACAATTTCGGCACACTGGCGTTCTGCAAGCGCTGGCTGGACAGAGCTGGCTGCACCAAGTATCAGATGGCGCTCAAGGATCTCTGTGACAAAGGTAACAACTCACTTCAAACATCTTTACTCAATTTCAAATAACTATTTTTTTCCCCTGTGTAGAAAAATACTATAAAGAGCTTCACGTAATAAAACGCGTGAGCTTTACGATATATTGTTAGTGGAAACGATAGGAAAGCAATTTTTTCATACTTTGATACAATAATCTCATTTTGACTGTATCATATTATGGTGTTGTGTATCAAGTTGAGATGATACTGTATCGGATTGTGTTGATACTGTATCATTTTGCGTTGATACTATATAAGCTTTACGGTATATTGTTAGTGGAAGTGAAAGGAAAGCAAAGTTATTATAGATTGTGATACAATAACCTCATTTTGACTGTATCAAATTATGGTGTTGTGCATCAAGTTGAGATGATACCGTACCAGATTGTGTTGATACTGTATCATTTTGTGGTTGTACTGTATCATTTTGTAGTGATACTGTATCATTTATGGTGATACTATAGAGAAAAGATAGCATAAGAAGATATCTCATCGTATAAGTCAATTATTTTCCAATTCAAGCCGATATTTTAGTTAGTTATTCTAACTCGAGCTGATTAATGTCGACTACTGTATAATATTACTGTTTTGGCCGGGTGAGAGTGTAAGAACGGTACAGTTAGAGAGACTATCAGCGTCAAATAGCTTCACTAAAAACAACTACTAGGACTATCGGCTTCAGTTAACAATGGAATTTGGAACATGAACCATGATACCATGGGATATCTTGTTATGCTATCTTTTCTCTATGGTATTAGCTTGCTGAAATGCTATTTCCTCGAGAGAAAAAATCATCTGTAAGATACTGGGAAGGATGATCTCTATTTATTTTGTTATGCTTTCTCTTGAAACATCGCAAATTTTACCTATATCTCGGGATTTTTCAAAATTATCTCATAGTTTCAAAAGTAGCTTAGTAGTTCCTTGAAATATTAGGATACAATGGCTGTCATTAGTTTTGCAAAATATTATTATAATAATTATGAAGAACAGTTTCCATTTATACTCTGTATATTATCCACAGTTATGAACTGGAAATTGATGCCTTATGAACGTATAATCATAGGTGTAAAGACGATTTAATATAGCCTCAAATTTGAGATTTAAATTTGAAAGGGGAACTTTTAATGTGTTGATAGCATGCTGAATGCTGTATAATAATTTAGATTACTTATTTGGTGCTGCTAATGCTTGAAATTCAATTTCACACAATTTGTTGTAACCATTCTCTGCATGTGTTGGTTTTTTCTTGGATTTTTCGGCTGGCTGACTCTATTTTAATCATTTTTCTCCATTTTAAATTCATTATGAAGTAATAATAATGATGGTGAATGTATAATGTTTTTGCTGAACGATGACAACGTAAGTACTGTCTTGTGCATGGGTAATGAGATGTTATAATGACATGATACAAATCCATGCGTTTTTAGGGATTCGAACCCACAACTTTGAAGCATTCCGATCAATCATTCCATTGATCAATCATTTCGGTCTATCAAAGACCGAATCTAAAATTCACTGATGTGTCTTTGTGTATATGGGTCTTCAAAGATCCATTGATAAAGCATTGCATTATGTGACTAAACCACTACAGTCCGAAAATTGAAAATGGAAGATTGATGAAATGTCGTAATTTTAATACTGTATATAAAATAATTTTATTACTGCTGTGGGCGAAGTTGAGGCAATTTGAGAGCCTCTTAGGGCCGTTTGCACAGTTACAGTTTAAACTAAATTTAATTTTAAACTAGATTAAATCCGTATCAAGTCTAGTTTGTTATAATGTGTTTCATTGTGAGTTTAAGCCACCAGCTGATTAAATCGAGTTAAAGCTTTGACTGTGCAAACGGCCCTTAGCCTACAAAATGGTCGAATGAACCTTTAAAAATTAATATTGAAAGCTTGCTAAATTAAGTCATTGAAATTGCAATGAATTGATTCAGCTTTTTCAACTAGAACAAAATAGGCCCGGTTGCACAAAAGCCGGTTAATTTTTAACCGTGATTGATTTCACCAGAACCAATCAGAGAAGGTCTTTTTGACAAGACGGCTTCTCTGATTGGTTCTCGTGGAATCAATCACAATTAAATTTTAACCGGCTTTTGTGCAACCGGTACATAGGCTAGTAACTCTCGGTGGAAAAACGATACATCAAAACCAAATGAACTGAAGCAGTAAAAACATTGACTTGAACCAACTTTTGATGGAAAATAGTTATCTATGAAACGCATGTTGGGTGAATTTTAAAATTGAATGGATAATTAAACATTAATTGGAAGCATGATGAATCATTTGAAATAATAATGTTGTGGCATGTTGAATGAAACTACAATATTATTCTTGTTTTTTAATGAAACCTGGTGTTTGAAGCATGATTAATATCATGAATGTTGAAACATCGCTGAATGGGTTGATATAGTAACTTCTAGAACTATTTTTTTTAAATGCTCGGCTTGATAACTTTTAGAACCAAATCGATTAAATCTATTTTATTAAAACTGCAGCTAATAGATAAATCTTATTTTGGCAGGCATAGTGGAATCCTATCCACCTCTGTGCGACATCAAAGGTTGTTACACGGCTCAGTTCGAGCACACCATTGTGCTACGTCCTACCTGTAAGGAGGTTATAAGTCGTGGGGACGACTATTGAGTCAATAGTCAGCTATTGACAACAATAGGGTCGCAATGGGATCGGAAAAATAGTTGTAACTCATCGAGGTATAATGTATATGACTGATATATCTGAAGCTTGGTGCAAGATCTACCAATCACAACTGACAATGATAGTTCTTGATAGTACAAGAACTACCTGATTATTATAGTTTTTGATAGTACAAGAACCATTATTTATGTCGGTTGTCATTGGTCGATTTTGCACCAAGTCACAGTATATATTCAGATTTAGTGAGATTATCTTTCAACTGCCAGCGTTCGTTAAACGGCAAACGTTGATTTTATTTGTGAGGAATATTGGTGGTTCAAAGAGAATCTCACTATAAGGCTCAACTCACACTTACGCGGCTCAGGTCGAGAAGAGACTCGACTCTAGTCGATAGCATGTGTTTTCAAATGATGACGTCGCGGAGACTGGAATCGACTGGTCTGAGTGTCACCATTTGGAAACACATGCTCTCGACTAGAGTCGAGTCTCTTCTCGACCTGAGTCGCATAAGTGTGAGTTGATCCTAAGTATATAATATAACTCAAGGGTGAGACTATCAAGGAAACATTTATGTATCACAAGCTAACTTGAGAGTTGAGAATCATGTGCATTTCTCTTGGATGGACGTTCAAAGTTTTAGTGAATCTGTTATCAATTGAGAACTGTTCAAGTGGTATATTTTTCAGGGTTCTGTTTCAGTTTTTAAGTTTTATTCAAGTGATTGTTTTGATATATTGATCAATGAGGATAATTACTATTGGGTTATTGTTATTTATTGTGAACATTCTTGGTGATAGTGTGAGTGAATTTGATGAGATTGTAACAGATTGATTCAATCTCATTTGAGATTGATAACCCAATCAATGCAGCAGGGAATAATCAACCTCATTTGAGATTGATATCCCAATCAATGATAATTTGAGGATTGTATTATGCGGAGTCTACGCATAAAGTGTTCAAGTAATCAGTCATTTTAAAGCTGGATTGTCATAAACCAGTGATAGTGCAATTGCCCGGTACAGTGAGAATATTATCCCAGTAAATTCAAATGGGACTATTCATACTCGTTAGGCCGTGCTGAGTGTGAACTGTCCAATCAGATATCATGGTAATTATATTTTCATTGTGCCGGTCACTGTCACTGATATGTGGGAATTCACAAGAATCGAGGAAACATATATTGATTACTAGCTAAGAGGAGCTAGATAGCTGAGAGGGTACAATACCCTGGAGCGACTCCACACGCTACGGTAAATCCGAAGATCTGTCTCCATAGTGAAGTCCACGTTATAATGATTTCCACGTTTTAATTTGATTAAAATTGGTGTTGCTATCCTTGTCTATCATTCGACAAAGCAGATAGCACTATCCTTTTCTAGTTCCGCAACGTTGCCTTTAATCCTTTTTAACAATGTAGAAATATAATATGAACATATTCATGATTTGTAATTATATATAATCAATTAGCAATATTCAAAATATTGATTTTTTTCTTGTCGAATAAGATATAATTGATTATTTTAAACAAGAATGAACAGTTACTATTACATCAGATATACCGGTATCAGCTATCCTATACAGAAGCTGGGAATCGGCACGCTGTTCTCCTATCTTTCTCCACTGCCATTATAACGTGGACCTCACTATAGGCGCCTGTCCTGAAGGAAAATCTCAACGTGTCGATGGGAAATCTCAGATGCTTTGAGGCATACTTGCAGTTTGACCGTTACGTGTGTGGCCGTGTTTTTAGGAAGGGTCTACATTGGTATTTATAGTGGATTCAAGTTTGCGTTCTTGTAAAGTTGATTTCAGGTTTGCAAAATACATTCATTTCATACAAAACTTGAATTAGAGTGATCTTGATCAAAGTAAACGCATCTTTATAATCTTGATACAAACAACATGAATGTTTTCAAGCCTCAAATTTTTGGGTAAACAATCTGAGAATATTTTTTTAATGTATGAATAATTCGGGGCTAATTTCTTGTATTTATAAAATAGAATAATAGTACCCTTTGAAATTAATAAAATAATAAAACAGTAATACAAATTGTAACGTAACTACTGGTTTCGGTGATCACACCATGGCGATGGTGTGATCACCGAATCTATAGTGAGGTCCACGTTATAATGACAGTATTTGATCAACTTTGGTTTTGCTATCCTCGTCTATCATTCGACAAAGCCGGTGGTAGTATCCTTTTCTAGGTCCACAACGGTGCCAATTATGTTTTTGACAGTGTAGAAATATGATTAATTAATGCAGAGAATCGGCATCGCTATTCTTCTATCTTTATCCACTGTCATTATAACGTGGACCTCACTATAATAGTCATGTTACAATTTGTATTCTTGTTTTATTATTTCATCAATTTTAAAGGGTACTATAATTCTATTTTATAAATCTTAGAATACACTTTTTTCTATGTATTTCACACGACATACAGTCAAATATTTAAGTAAATAATCCAAATCTTTTACTTACTGATCAGTAAGTAAAAGATTTTGATTATTTACTTAGATATTTGACTGCATGTTGTCTGAAATACATAGAAAAAAGTCTGTTAATACATCGCAGCTCGGAATGGATCAAGAAACAATCACCTTTAACCTGAGAATATTGTAATTTTTAATGATTAACGACAGGTCTTGACTGTGTTTAGGTAGGTGATCTTTTGTGTTTCAGTTATTTTTCATTGATAAAACTACTATAGTGAGATTCACATCCCTTATAAATTGATAACTTCAACGTTTCATAGAGCTGTAACAAGAGACCTTGGCCAGCCAGGTCATATCATATTATTGAATGAAAAAGACTAAGAAATTGTCAAAAAACCACTGATTTATTGATAATAAGAAAGACCGGTTTCGGTTATTACACCATTGTCAATCTCTGATAAACTGATTATCAGAAAATATTATATTATTTTCATCATCTTATTGAAATAGAAACACATATGTTGTCAAATTCTACACAGTTTTATTAGGTACAGGACTGTGGTTTCGTCACCACACCGGTCACATTCACAAGCTGAAAAATCTGGTGTGGCGCACTCACACAACTTTCCTTGCCGTTATGAAAATTGATCACCTGACGCTAGTGTTCCCGCGCATCTCAAGTCTACTATTCAAATATTTGAGCCAGCTGGTGACAGGGCAATAACGCTGGAGACACACATGAGGTCTGCTATCTCTTCATAGTGAATGATTTTATAGAATCAACAATAATTTGCAATTGAATAATCACATTTTCTGGAATTTAAATCTTATTTTCAATTTTAGGTGAAAATGTTACTGAACATTAATTGTAGAGATTTTCATGCTTAATCTACTCTACTTGATTTTTTTGTTTCAATTGTATCTGAAGCCTGATAATTGGGAATCTATCTGCATTGATGGGGCGGAGCTCCTGAAATTTTTACAGATATGGGACTTGTGGCAGTTCATAGAGCTTATCGATGACTATTTTAGGTATGAATTTGATCAAAATCGTTGGAGCCGTTTCCGAGAAAATCACGAAAAACCCTGTTTTTGACAACATTTTTGCCATTTTAGCCGCCATCTTGAATTGCATTTGATCGAATTTGTTCGTGTCGGATCCTTATAGTGAAAGGACCTTAAGTTCTAAATTTCAAGTCATTCCGTTAATTGGGAGATGAAATATCGTGTACACAGACGCACATACACACACACATACAGACCAATACCCAAAAACCAGTTTTTTGGACTCAGGGGACCCTGAAACGTATAGAAATTGGGGTACCTTAATTTTTTTCGGAAAGCAATACTTTCCTTACCTATGGTAGTAGGGCAAGGAAAGTAAAATGTGACTTGTAATGTCACGAAACCATGTTCCTGCACCTAATAAAACCGTGTAGAATTTGACAACATTTGTGTGTTTCTATTTCATAATGGAACGGTTCTACAAAATTGACTGTGAGTCGAATTTTTATCATATTATTATTGATTGTTTTATTGTATGTAATGATTATTTTTATATATCCGTCAAATAGCTTACAGCTAGAGGGATACTATCGCACTGTTGTAATATTCAAATAAATAGATCTATACTTCATGCATCAAATAATGATGACACTTGAAAGTGAACCTCAGTACGGTGGTCTGAAGCGTAGTAACTTCAGTCAGAGAAAACTCCTATAATATTGTAATTCTGTGCTTCAGTATGCTCTCACTGCACAGTTCATGGGTTCGATTCCCATTTCGCCTGGCATTTTTATTTATATCAAACCTCGCCTCATTACTCATGCACAAGTATTGTATTTATGTGGCATCGGCATCCTCAGCCAAAACATTGGAACATTCTATTGGAGCTATTAAATACTCGTCCTCACTGAGGGCCGTATGCACGCACCATCTCAGTTTAAACGGAGATCGATCAGCTGTTAGTTTAATCTCCGAATGAAACACATTATAATAAATGTGAGCATAATAAAATGTAATTGTAGATTAGTGTTAAACGTAGATTGCGTGTAGATTGATGGGCTATCAATGTCTATTTTATGCACAGGCAGCAGTTGAACTCAAGTTTTAACTTGGCTCAGGAATAAATTTATGGTCGCATTTATAATAGTGTGTTGAAGGTCTCACATACCCATCTATAGTGAGGTCCACGTTATAATGGCAGTGTTTGATTAGCAATCGTATTGCTATCCTTGTCTATCATTCAACAAAACGGATAGCGCTATCTCTTTCTCGCTTCGCTCTGTTGCCACTTCCCAGATCGTCTTTTAACAATGTAGGATTAATAATTAACAAAATATTTCATCTTGATTATGAAAATCCATTATGGAATTATTGAAAAATATAATTGATTATTTTGAACGAGATTGAACAGTTAATATTACATCAATAAACCTGTATCAGCTACCGTCTGTAGAAGGCATTGACAAGACAGATGATCGGCAACGGTTTTCTCCTATCTTTCTCTACTGCCATTATAACGTGGACCTTACTATAGGAATACGTCTTCGCAAGACGAAGCCATCCTATCTTCTAATGTTAAATTCATGCTACGCAATCTGTAGCAGAGCCTTCAACATTGGGAGATGGATACGTCTTCCGAAAACGTATTTCTAGCTAAATGTAGCTGGGTGTGTGACAAGCTTTATAGTTTGAGTTTCCTCCAGCTGATCCAATTCCGTTTAAACTTGGTTCAAGCATAAAACATTTAACGAATTGAACGTTCGTTACTTTTAAAGATCTATATATTAGGTTGACGAGTGCGAATTAAATTTATAGAAACTACACAAAATAGTTTGATATTTTTATTAAATAAAATAAATTACAAAAGAAAATTAATGTAGAAAATATACAGCCACAACTTCGTCTAGGGTTGGAGAGTGGGGTGGGGGGAAATGCTTCAACTTGTCAGTTCTTCGTTCAAATACATTGTGGCAATCCTTTCTATGTCGTCCAGGCTCAGTGAAGAGATAGACCGGTTGAATTCCTGTAATTGAAACAGAAATTATTATTTTTCCATCTCATTGTTACATTATTTTGAATACTCTGATGAAACTTGATATTTTGTAGAGTTATTTTTCTAATTTGATTTGAAAAAAAAATACTTAATTGGATTGAGAATTGAAATATTCAGGAGACAACATATAATGACCTAAAACTCACTCTCCCTCACCGTTACCCATACACAAAGTTTCATCCTCATGCCAGTGTGAAGCACAACACTAAGGTCCAAACACACGAAGCATTTTTTTTTTCAGACAAGTCTACAGGGTAAGAAGCTCTCTGATTGGTTGATTGGGTTGGCGTTCGAGAATCAGCCAATCTGAGAGTTTCCTGCCCTGTCGATTCGACTGAAAACGCCTGAAAAAAACGCTACATGTGGCTTGACCGTGCGATCATAACGAGCAAGTCGCGGTGAAGGTCGATGCCACTAAACAGCTGTGCAATGATAGAAACACTTGGACCCGGTTGCACAAAAGTCTGTTAATTTTCAATCTAGATTAAATGCCACGAGAGCCAATCAGAGAGGCTGTCTTCTCAGGAAAACTTTCACCGATTAGTTCTGGTGGAATTTAATCATGATTAAAAGCTAACCGGCTTTTGTGCAATCGGACCTTTAGGCTCAACGCGCACTTACGCGACTCAGGTCGAGAAGAGACTCGACTCTAGTCGAGATCATGATGTGTTTCCAAATGGTGAGACTCAGACCAGTCGATTCTAGTCTCGCCATTTGAAAACCCATGCTCTCGACTAGAGTCGAATCTCTTCTCGACCTGAGTCACTTGAGTGTGAGTTGAGCCTAAAGATGCGTACAGATATACTCGCCGCGAGCATGAGCAATTCGCTTTTAATCAGCTGACTATATCTGTATTTTTACAGAAACGGTATAAGATATAGATATAAAAAGCTTGGCATCAGCTGATTAAAAGTGAATCGCTCATGTTCGCGGCGCGTAAATCTGTACGCACCTTTAGAGACATTGATATATTTATATATTGTAATTGTATATGGATCTGACCGTTCTGTTCGTAGCTTCATCAGAGTAAGTTAATTGAGGCCTGGTTACATTGATATATTTATATATTGTAATTGTATATGGATCTGACCGTTCTTTCGTAGCTTCATCATAGTAAGTTAATTGAGGCCTGGTTACATTGATATATTTATATATTGTAATTGTATATGGATCTGACCGTTCTGTTCGTAGTAATAGTAAGTTAATTGAGGCCTCGTTTCTAACACACTTATTAAATTGAATGGACAATTAAATCTATAGGTTTAATGGTTTATTACATTTAATAGTTTTCTAGAATCCGGGCGTTAGTAACAAATAGTATAGTACGGTAAGCGGGCAAACCCACCTTTAGAAACTCGTCAGATATTTTTTGTGAATCGGAATCAGAGTAGTATTTGCGTAGGAAACAGTAGGTTGCATCGTGTAGAGTCACCGAACTGATGTCCTGGTCCAAATTGGGTCGCACCACCAAGTGGATACGAATGCCTTCTTTCATTGAAGGGTAGTCGGCTACTGTCATGTTATCTACAAACAAATGCAAGAAAATGTTTCAATTTTAAAAGAAATATATGTAAGTGAGGAGACTGAGTGAAGTGAAATATTATAGTGGAGCGGTGAAGGTGGATTCAAGCTTAAGGCCCGGTTGCACAACAGCCGGTTAAATTTTAACCGTGATTAATTTCACGAGAACCAATCAGATAAGGCGTTTTTGAAAAGAGACGGCTTCTCTGATTGGTTCTCGTGAAATTAATCACGGTTAAAATTTAACCGGCACTGAGTGTTGAATTTAATGGATCGAAAAATACAATCATTGTACTTCGTACAGCTGTACAGCGCTCTTCATTTGAACGCCCAAGGCTGGCTACTAACGAGAGAACATGCATGATTGACATAATGTGCACACACATGTTAATCATGCATGTCCTGTCGTTAGTGGTCCAGAGTGACAGGCACTAGGCTAACATTCAGGTAAATAATAATTTTGCATAACTGATGACAGCTATTAAGACCTTAATATTAAATCAGTTGACAAGCTCTGCTCTTTGGGCAGAGATTAGTGTTCCTACATGAGCAAGTAAAATTATTTGAGGATGGGCGTATACGGGTTAGTCAAGACAAGACTAGTCACGTTTAGTCACAATACTTCACGTAGTTACTTATTAATACATGTCTAATTGCAATGACTAATCAGTGTGAGTTGCGTCATAAGCAACAATGTAGAGTACTGTGACTAAACGTATATGATCATGTCTTGTCTTGACTAACTGGTGTGCGACTAGCCCAATCTTTCCACTATGGTGCTCGACTGTGATTTTCCCCAGTGCAACCATTTGTTGACTAAAATAAAAATTTAGCACAACGTTAGTTATCTTATTTTTCTTCTCCCCATCATTTTGATAATGTACATATTGTATAAATGAATGAATAAGAGCAGAAAAACGTTTTATTATGGACACATTGAGTCGTCTGTCCCGGCTAACTGAGAACAGATTAAGTCATGTCAGAGATCCTAAATCTCGAAGAAAGAAGTTATTTAGGTTATATCAGTGTAATATTTGCAAATGATGAATAAATATTACCTGCTAGAAATCGTCCGGCGAGAAGCAGTTTTTGATGGCCAATTGGTACTTTCAGGGCTTTTGAGACCATTTGCTTAAGCTCAAGGATTGTCATGGTGTTTGTAATCTGAAAGTGAGATGAGTCAGTAATTAGTAGTTGAAATTCTCGTTAATGAGTCAACTTGCATGAAGATTAGTAAACTAGTTTGAATTTGTAAGTTGCCAGATTGTACAAGTATAATAAGAAATAATGCAGTAAATTGTAAAAGCATTTGAGAACGTTTAAAAATTGTTCGAGTTGATGAAATTAGTGTATGGACTTAAATTAGTCTACTTTACCTCAACAAAACATTCAGCCCCATGTAAAGCTTTTATGTTAACTTTCATCTTTATCTATGAATTTGAACACTATCAAAATTAATAATTCATACAATAAAGCAATTTATGAGTAGTTGATATTTCAAGTTTTCAAAAATAAACAAAAACATGTCATCAAAAAGGTAAGGTTAGTTTTGTCAGCCGTCTGCAAAATTCTGGTTGATGTTGATCCCCTTCCCACTTTCGTTTACATTTACAAGTGTGCCAACCTCCTCAATAATTATTCAAAATTTTATAAGTCTGTAAATATAGAATTTAATAATTAACAAAATTCAAAAAATTATCAATTTCCGCACACATTCTTGTTTTACGAGCGAATCGAGTATTGAATCGAGGAAAGATCATAAAATCAGTTTTTCAATGCCAGCTCCACACGTTGGCCAAGCCACTTGCCAAGAGGCTCGCAATATATAGTACATTGTGCTCAGTGATGGCAGGCGTTAGCATAGTATGAGTCTTTGTCAAAATTAAAACACAAATAACTTGAGATGGCTGAAGATAGTTCGTTTCATGTAGCTCTCAGTGAGTAGCCTACTGTAGTTGATGAGTTTCTCACGTACCCTACCAGCCTACAAAACTTTCTATACTCCAGTTCACGATCACATATCGGCAGTCTGTTTGAAACATGTAGCGTCCGTAAGGGGGTAGCATTCATGTGCTTTCAAAAGTCTGGAGTAGGGCAGTTCAATGTTGCCTCGTCTCCTGGTATTGTGGTGGTGCAGCTGGCCCCTCTCCCGGAAGGCATGAACCTCACTCACTCCTTAGGAGCCATAGAGGGAGCTATACATGTACTGACTGTGGACTGTCAGTATTATCAGACGTTTGAAAATTGGCCGGCAGTGCCCCAGGTAATGCGATGATGTGATAACACGAAGAACTTACTTCTGTAGAAGGAGAATCCTTTTGCAGCTGCCCGCATGTTCCCCATAGAATTATAGCTATAGCTTATATGACTATGAAACAGCTAATAGTAGGCTGAAATTAAGTAGTTGGCAGGTACATGTCCCTTCAGCTTCTGTATCAAAAACGTCATACTGGCCAGTTGATTTCATAGCATGCCAATATGTTGCTCCCACAATGGAGTTGGGTCCATCACAAAACCCAAGAGCTTACCATGAGCCTTCAGACCACGCCTTAAAGTGCACACCAGGTTCTTTGTTTTCCCCTCATCCAAACACAGTTTGTTTGATTTAAACCACTGGCTAGCCTCTTTATAGATTTGACTAGGCAACAGCAGTTTGGGGGGTCCTCATCCTGGGCCAGTAGGATGGTGACATCAGCAAACAATAAAGCTCTTCCATGCACACTGAAGCTGTTGATGAATACAAGGAACAACAGTGAACCAAGAATCGATCCTTGTAGCATTCCATAGATCACCTCCCTTGCCCATGATTCTGCACCATTCACCAATGTCACCTGCATTCTATTGGAGAAGTAATCCTTCATGGTTTTCAGGGGAACGTGGAGTACCTCATATCTCTTCATTTTACTCAACAGTATGTCATGCAAGACACAGTCGAATGCCTTGGTCAAATCACATGAACCGACAGCCTGCCTTCCATTATCCCAATGAGTACCAAATTACTCTCAAAATACCATGAAAGCTGAACATACATCACCAATTCCATGAGCTTGCCAAATACTGGAATTATCGAGACTGGCCAGAAATTCTGTAATTTATCAGTTTCACCCTTCTTAAAGATTGAAATCTCCTTGATGTCTCCACCTCCTTGGGGAAAACTCCACAATCCATGCAGTCATTAATCAAATTTCACAGTGGTTCAGCTAAAACCAGTTGATATTCCATAAATGTCTGGACTTGTTGAATTCTTAAGGTGCATACAGACTCTCACTCTGCTCCGCAACCAAACATCACTCCAGCAGAGCGATTGATGATCGACCGGCGAGCAACAGTGGTTCGACCGGGGAACGCGAGAAGATCTAACATCTTCCCTAACGTTCATGATGGGTGCATGGGCGGAGCGACTGTGGTTCGATGGTGGTACGAGGGCGGAACGAGGGAGGAGCGTGCTCGGTGCGGGTTGGAAGCGCGAATATGTGTACACAGCTTTATATATCCCTTGACTATTTATATCAGGTCTAATGGGAAAATCCTCTCCCACCTCACAAAACTGCAAGTGCTGAGAGGAACTTGATTCACTGCATCATCAGGTGAACCTCAACTATTCCAGCCACTGAATGAATAAAGACATTTTTGAAGTCATCAGGACTTGCACCTCCTGTCAGTACAACTTTCTTGTTGATAACATTCTAGGCTGCTTTGCATGGGTTTGGAGCATTCCCAATATGATACACAATTGTCAGGTAATAGGCTTTGTCTTGCTAAAAAGGATGTAGCTCCAAAAAACTCCTTGTGTAATTTTTCGGATGCAACATTTTTCTTTTGAGAAGATACAAAAGAGCATCTGTTGCTTATGGAAAAATACATTTTCAAAAAAGTTTTTGAACGGGTAGTACCTATGTCTGTAGTCTAGTGGCCCTCCGGCGATAGGCAAAGCAACAGGACCCGGACTGTGTAGCCATTCACACTATAGAGAGGTTCATGTTATAATGACAGTAGTTTACACTCTGTTGTATTATTGTTATTGTTTTTGACGTGCTCATACAATGTAAAGTTGTTCTGGCAATAAAGAATCTTGAATCTTGAATCTTGAATCTAGTTGATTAACTTTGATGTTGTTATTTTTGTTTATCATTCCACAAAGCAGGTAGTGCTATCCTTTTCTAGCTTGGCAACGATTCCAAATCTGTTTTCGACAATGTAGAAATATAATTAATCAAGACAGCGAATTGGCAACGCTGTTCTCCTATCTTTATTCACTGCCATTATAACGTGGACCTCACTGTAGCACTCGTCGTAATATGTACGCCCTTGTCAAGAGTGTGGATGCCGTATAATTCTCTATTTTGCTTCTCTCTCACGCATCACACCGTTCCCTCCATAAAATGAAAGTAAAAGTTGTGAGGTTATGTTAGTTCTTGTATTTTAGTGCAAATTTGTTTAGTACATATTTTTTCATCTAAATATATTAACTGATTTTTGTGGTAAGTATTTAATTATCGATATAATTTATCTTTACATTTTTTAAATATATATTTTAATTTTTCCAACTGTCCTGTCCAATGTGTGCTTGGTTTCAAATATTCAATTGACTCTTGTGTAATAGCCTACCGCTCAAGGTAATAATTGTAGATAAAAATACCTATTTGCCATCATGTTAGAAATTAAAATCTATTAGTAAAAATTCGATTATATATTCTGTGTTTATTTAATGATTGATAGAACATAGGGAATGTTTAGGCTACTACATTGCGGCTTAGTAAAGTAAATTTGAATTATTTTAAATTTCCATTATCACTATACTTTATCACCTTGTCATCTGCTACTTTTCCATGATATCAACTGAATAATTAATAAATTTCCCCTCAAAGTTTACTGTTTCGCTTTCATACAATTTGTCGAAAATTGAAAAATATTCAGTTGTCGAAAATGAATCTTGATGTGTTTGTTGATGAATTTCATCATAGAAAATTTAAATAAAGATGAATATTAAAATAAATCAGATGTAGGAAAAATATAGGGATTAGGGTTTTCATGACATTGTAATCTGCAATAGCTTTATTATTGTTCTTGAGCTTTAAAGAAATCTATATGAGCTCTATAGATTACTCATCACTTCATAGGCTAGTATAAACAATTAGAACACCAACATTGTTTCTATAATATTATAATAACCTATTGTATCAATCATCCAATTTTTTATATAATCACTTCACTTTATTCAATACTCCATAATTCTTATATCAACAAATACTTATATTTACTAATTACTGTTGGTTTGTTCACAGATCAATCAATGTATGAATACTTTTTGAAGCTGAGAAGAATCAATCTACAATAGTAAGCATCTCTACTCGGTAATGCCAATTTTCCTTTTATAATCATGTCAAGAGGAACAAGCAAACCAATGTCTGACGAAGAAGAAGATAGTGACAGCAATAGTTCGATTGAAAGCCTCAGCAGTTCATCATGGAAGATTGAACCGAAAGTTGAAACCTTGAAACCCTCTGTGAGTACTTATTTTGTTATTATTTATTTGTTATTTCCGGTGTTGTCTTCCTCATGGTCCTAGGATCAGGGAATCGTCAAAGGTTTTGATCTCCTCTATTGGGTTATTTAAACATTAATCACAGTAGAACCTCTATAGTGTCTAGTCCACACTCTTGCCAAGCTGGTAAGCTTGACCACGTTTGTCTTGTTATCCTCACTGCAATGTGACCATTTGTGGATACTTGGCTGGTCTTCGCATCAACATCAACATCGGAGCAATGGCAAGTGAAGGCCAATAAAGGCGAGCGCTGGCAAAACAGCTTGTCATTTGTACGTACTTGGCGAGAGTGTGGATGCGGCATAGTACGAACCTCGATTAGTGAGACGATTGCATGGTAATTAAATATAATGACCGTTTTCACACTCAGGTCCGGTTGCATTGAAGCCGGTTAAATTTCAACCGTGATTAATTCCATGAGAACCAATCAGAGAAGGCGTTTTTGAAAAGACGGTTTCTCTGATTGGTTCTCGTGGAATTAATAATGGTTAAAATTTAACTGGCTTTTGTGCATCCGGCACTCACTGATTTCTTCCTACTTGACACCGATGCGATACTCAGAATGTCCTCCGATTGGTCGTTTCACACTTACTGAATGTCGAACGACATTATCGGCAACACAGAACTATCCTCCGATTGGCTGAGAATCAGCTGTTGGTGAGATTAGCCAATCAGACAACAATGAATTTTGAGTGTCGGCTGACAATCGACAAAGTGTGGAAATGGACATTGGCTGTTTTGGTTTGCGTTCCGACAATCGACCAGTTGGAGGTATCGTGTCGGTGTCGAGTCGCTGAGAAATCGGTGAATGTGAAAACGGTCAAAAGAGAGACACTATTAGTTTCATCTAGATTATTATCCCTTTGTTGTTCTTAATTCCTTTCTTGAGCGCGCTCTCAGAAGTATGCGTATGAAGCCTGTGTCACGATGAAAGTGACAAAGCTACATAATATTTGTCGCTCAGGTCCGGCTACAAATATATTTCTCGCAGGTCTTTATTACTACAAATGCTACATAATGCTAGTAGCGAACTACATTATCGGTGATTGTCGCCTGCTTCAACGCTGAAACTCTGGAGCTATTGATTGCCTATCAGTAGATAACAAGATAAGAGGAACTTATGGAAGGAAATATGAGGAACAAGATTTGAGGATAGGAAAAAACTTCAGGATTTGAACTGATGTTTATCAAGAATTTTTCAAAGAATATTATCTGTAAACCAGTTCGCTTGTTATTAATCTTATCATAGAATTTGTTTGTAAATTCTTGTTTCTGTTCGTTCCTGTTGGAATAATATGTACGTCAGTGTGTTATTAATAGTATTCCACTACTATCTACGTTTCAATTAGTTTTTAAAAATATATATTCTTTAATTTATTTTTCGTTTCATTACAGTCATGCTCTCCAAAAGTGATAGATTTCTCAGACTCGAGTTCTGAATGCAGCGATGGAACGTATGAAGCCAAAGTTTTGAGCTACTTGAATGGAATTTCTATTCAGGAAAACTCAAAAACCGAGGAGAAATCTCTCTCCACATCAAAGATAGAGGTAAGTTATGTAGCTGTTCTTCCTCCTAATAATAGAAGAACTTCTGGAAGGAAATTTGAGGATAGGAAAAATCTTCAGGATTTGAACTTTTGTCCAGAATTTTTCAAACAATGTTATCCGTTAACCTGTTCCCTTGTTATCAATCTTACCATAGAATTTGTTTGTAAATTCTTGTTTCTGTTCCTGTTGGAATAATATATACGTCAGTGTGTTATTAATAGTATTTCACTGCTATCTATTGTTCAATTAGTTTTTAAAAAGATATAGCCTATTCTGTTATTTATTTTCGTTTCATTACAGCCGTGCTCTCCAAAAGTAATAGATTTCTCCGACTCGAGCTCTGAATGCAGTGATGGAACGTATGAAGCCAAAGTTTTGAGCTACTTGAATGGAATTTCTATCCAGCAAAACTCGAAAGCCGAGGAGAAATCTCTCTTTACTTCAAAGATAGAGGTAAGTTATGTAGCTGCTCTTCCTCCTAATAATTCAATAACTTCCTGATGAAATAATTTAAAAGGGTACTGAGATTTTTCATTAAAAGTAGCCCTAAAGAAAAAAAAACAATTATCTTATTTTATAATCAATTCATTTAGTTGAATAGAATAGAAAACTTCGTTTGTGTTTGGTTGTATTCTGATCTACTTGAAAGCGATTTTTTAGTCATAATCCTACAACAACCCTATAATTCGACTTTTCCACTCAAACGTTCTCAACTACTCATGTTCATTCTTACAAACTTTTTCTCTAAAGTGAGATCCACTCCAAACTGTCATCATTTTTCCTTCTCTAAACACGGGCTTGTTTCATATTATTTATTTATACATTGATATATATATATACAATATCACTCTCAGCTATAAATGATTGGGAAAGAAACAACAGGCTTGAAGCCAAAAATTAGAGGAGTAATTTTCAGGGGAATGTTTTGTACAATGGTTACTTCCTAAAAATAAATATGAAATTGAATTGTTTGAATAAGAAGCATTGGTTTAGTTAGTATATAAGGAATGCTGACTGTTATAACTCTATAGTGAGGTCCACGTTATAATGGCAGTGGATGAAGGTAGAAGAATAGCGATGCCGATTCTCTTCATTAATTAATTATATTTCTACACTGTCAGAAACATAATTGGCATCGTTGTGGACCTAGAAAAAGAAAGTACCACCGGTTTTGTCGAATGATAGACAAGGATAGCAAAACCAAAGTTGATCAAATACTGTCATTATAACGTGGACCTCACTATATAACTGTACTCCATTCTTTTTCTCCTATATTAAATGAATATTTTAGTTGCGATTCAATGGAAATTCATTAGCTAATTCCAATTTATTAGTATTGAATTTTTCATCCAGCTCAAGGAGATAGAGCTAACTGTTCACTTTCAATTATTGTTTGTCGATTAAAATTTACTTTCAATTGAAGCTTTTTTCGCTGTTGAAAATTTCGTTTTTAGAACTGAGTCAGTGTTTTTTAGTTTTTCAATGTTTGTATTATTTTGTAATTTTCAGGTGGATATTAGTAGTAGCTCATGGGAGAGTGATAGCAGTCTTGAGCCGAGCTTCCGATATAGCAGCAGAACTTTGGTCAAGAAGAAGATGTAAGTTATTTCTTTTCTATGAATATTCAAAATGTTGAATGTCTTGATTTTGACAATAATTGACATTTGACAAAATTGACATTTCTTCAATATTCACCCAGTTCGAAATGTGGTAAGAATTGAAGTAAACCTTCAATGAAAGCAATGGATAAACACTAAAATGTATTCTGTTGGCATAACATAAATTACAGTAGTTGATACTATGGTCGATTAATCGAGAGCCATCAATAAAATTAAGTTTGCATTTGTGTGCGTATAAAAGGTATGAATCATATCCGCCTTCAATTGCTCGTCGAATATAAGTTAAATGCAAGTTAAATGCTTGTCAAATATAAGTTAAATGCTCGTCAAATATAAGTTAAATGCTCGTCAAATACGAGTTGAATGTTCCTCAAATATAAGTTAAATGCTCGTCAAATATAAGTTTAATGCTCGTCAAATACAAGTTAAATCTCGTCACGTAAATACCAGTTCACAAAAATGTTTTCATTCACACTGTACTGTTCAAGGTACTGAGATATTCAGCAGTAAATGACAAATATTATGTTTAAGGGTTTACTGTGACTCGGTTTTGCTGCTCCAAGATCCGTATACGATATTACATGTTTTTTTATGGTATTTTCATGACACTTTCAAGACATTGTAATCAAGTATTTTCCTTGAAAAATATCCTCTAATATTTCTTCCAGATGGGAAACTTTGGAGAAGTCAATGGAGAAAGATAATAAGATGCGGCGAGTCAAGAAATTGAAGAAAAAACGAAAACTGCAAGTAGAATCTCCAACTCCTGAGCCAGTTCCGGTGAGTTCAATTTTCGTTATTTTGTTAATAATTTTCTTGAAATTATTTTTTGTTTGTGCCTGTTTTATGTTTTTGAGCTTTATGCTTTTGTGGACCACCTTCTGAGTTCCCTCATTGGGCCCGCTTTCCCTCAAGGACCGGAACCTATATTTCTACAAAAATAGCACTGAACCTATGTTATTAACAGGTTTTGAGATATAACCAGCGGGAAAAACTGGGAAAAACCAGAAATATATTGGAATTTTCTGAGCCTGATTTAGTTGATACCCTGATAATAATAAAAACACTTCACTCACTTGGGCTACTTTTTAACAAATTAATAAAACAATATAAAAATCTTGAAGTCCCCTTTATTTTTTAAATTTTAATGCAGAATTTCATTTTTATAATGATAATGCAGAACTATTAAAATTGAACTATTTTAAAGTTTTTAAAAATAAAGGGTACTTCAAGATTTTTATATTGTTTTATTAACCTGATAATAATGTATATTATGTTTACATCATGTTATGTTTTATATTATGTTGTAAACATAAATAGGCAATACAACATAGCATGATGTAAACATTCTGATCTTCAAGCTGACTAGTAGTTGATTAGTAGGATGATGGTTAAGAGGGTTCAGTATTCCTGTTGGATGGGTGACCACCGTTGTTATTAATAAGCTTCAGAATATTATGTTTCTGTGGTTAGAAATTCATCTAAGTTTTAGGTACATTAATCTCTCATCATCATTAATACTCACGCACAATTCTGAGGCTTGTGTAGGCATCATGCTCAACGAAGTTTTTCCAGTTTTAGCTACGCTACTTTATCACTTGAGTTAATTTTATCGCCAATTTGCGCGGTTCGGAACCCACTAAAATTGTATAACCACCATGTTGTTAGAACTAGCTATCCATAGGGCGAGATTACCTATTTAAGTCTGAAAAATAATAGTATAATATTTTAATAGGTCTATAAAAATAATGGTTCAGAAAATTGATTGGATGACTCTAGTACAGCCCAAATAGAAGTATTGTATAGCCTAGTAAAGAAGTAAATTAGAAATTTCGTTCCTAGAATTTTTATATTTCTCAATTATAGTGATGTGTGCTTCACAAGGTTGCAATGGTGCTTTTGCATGAAAAAATTGTGAATTTCAAATTTTAGAAATCAACGAAATTTATTTCAAATTGAAGTTAAGTAACAGTCGTTTCATCGTAAAAGTATGAAAATAAAAAAATAATTACTGTATTATTGGCTTTTGAAAGCAATATAAAACATATTTATGCGAAATTGCATACAAAAACTTATGCAAAATACGTTTAAACGAAATTACGTCAGTTTCTTCATACAAGACATCAATGAATCTACAAAATTATTTTCGCTTGAACTTCAATGAAAACATTTCAAAACGAAACATTCATTAGTGATAAAATTTCTCGCAATGTTTTCTATTACAAATGGAATGATTGGTTTGGGATGGTTTTTCTGCGTGCACATTTTTTATGCATGAAATCTGTTTTTTGTAATAATTGCATGAAAATTACTACAATCACGGAGTTTAATACAACGATTGATGTATTGCCAATATTAGGACAAAAATGTTTTCCTACAGTTACGTTGAAAAGTGGCCATTGCTGCACTGATTACAGAACGCAAAGAATCACTTTTCCGCTCTAGTGCGGGAAAAATTTTTCTGCACTCCAGATTTGCAACATGGCAACGCAAAATACTTAGTAGGTTATATGGAGCAACAGTGCAGCAAAATCAAAATGAAGTTGGTAACAGTGACTGCTGTGGCTGCTATAGTGAGCAGAGGTGCAACCAAGCACAACGCGCTAATTATTATTCATTATATATTATAACCAAGGACAACGAGGACTTTAGGATTTTAGGATTAAGGTTTTTATCAATAATAAAATTACACAGAAAAACATTTGATGCATTTCAGGCAATTTTACCCATAATTACCCACTTTTCATACTCAATGGTAACTGTAGGAAAAACTTAATGTGAAATACGTGCGCAAAGTTCCTCTGCTGCACTCAAGAAACCATTCCGCCCTCGCCTACGGCTCGGGCGTAAACGTTTCTTTCGGTGCAGCAAACTGTCACTTTGCGCACTAGTTGCACAAATAACTATATCATTATAAAAAATGAAATTCTGCATTAAAGCTGGCTACAGTATTTTATGGTTTCAGAAATTATTGCATGAAGATAATCTCAAAATAGTTTAAAGCAACAATTCTAATATTTTAAGCATGCAAGTTCATACAAGAATTGGATGAAAATGAACACAATGAATATATAGCGATGCACAACTAGTATTTGTTGAAATTCACGTTATAACTGCATGAAATCGATTGCTTGCCAAAGTGTAAGTTGATGAAGAAGTTATTCAATATCATGGATATTAAAAAAAAATAAATAGTTGTTTCTATAATTTCAGACCGAAATCTACCCTGATGCCGGTCTAAGGAGGAATCTAATTCTAAAGCAAATACAAATCGCTCATCTATCCAAAAGGCAGTTAAAAAGAGGTGACATTTCTGAGGAAAACCATCTCAAACCGGAGGAACTGGGTCTTCAACCTGGATTTAGTGAGGAACTAGGCCTTAAACCTGGATTTAGTGAGGAACTAGGCCTTAAACCTGGATTTAGTGAGGAACTAGGCCTTAAACCTGGATTTAGTGAGGAACTGTGTCTTAAACCTGTATTTAGTAAGGAACTGGGTCTTGAACCTAGATTTATTGAGGAACCGGAGTTTCAATCTAGATTTAAGAAGGGATTGGACCTTAAACCTAGGTTTGATGAGAAACAGGGCTTAGAGTCTTCGATTAATAAATGCAACCTTGTATCTTCATTTGATGGGAGAAACGACATTGAATCTTCACATGGAGATAAACCGGTCGTTGAATCTTCGAGAAAAAACCTTGAATCTTCAATTGAGGAGTGGTTTTGCGAAGTTTGTAACCTAGATTTCGAAACTAACCCACAGTTAAACACCCACATGGTCAACAAACACGAAGGACTAGTAAACTTCCTCTGCCAAAACTGCGGTCATCCTTTCTACGAGGCCACTCTATACAACTCGCATTTCCAAAAAGAGCACAACAATAAAACCACTCTAGTATCTTGTTATCTATGCGGGGGTGGTGAGTTTCCCGACTTTGTTACTCTGTTAGAACACTTGAAAACCTCCCATGTGACTACAGATCTGTATCAAGAGAGGTGTTCAGAGTGTGGTGGGGTTTTTATAAGCCGTGAAGTATTTGATAGACATTGTGAGAAACTGAAAATGTGTCATCAGTATTTGATGGGTTGTTTTAGTGAAAAGGCTGGGGTAAAATTTGGAGGGGAGAATGCTGAAGGTGGTACGCCTGATAGAACAAAATTCGAGGGGGGAAATGATGTTAGCGTAGTGAGTAGGACATACCTTGAAGGGGAAAATGATAATTGTAGATTGAGGGATGATGATGGTAGTATAGTGAATGGAACAGACCTTGAAAGGGGAAGAATAATAGTAGATTGAGAGATCAATCTATGGATGTTCTAGCTTGTGACCAATGTGGGTCATTTTTCAAGGCTAAGAAGTATTTAAAACAGCATCTAGCTGTACACCATAGAGTGTTGGATGTTTTTGAGTGTTACATTTGTAGGAAAACTTTTGGAGCCAAGTATAAGTTGACGGAGCACTTCAGTATTGTACATAGTGGAACTAGTTACAATTGTGAGGTATGTGGTAAAGGCTTCCAAAGCAAGTTTACGTTAGGGACACATATGAAGAAGCATACGGGGAATTTTGAAGTGTTTACCTGTGTTGAGTGTAGTCAGGAGTTTAACAGGAAACAGCTGTTAGTTGAGCATGTGGGGGACATGAATAGGAGATGTCTGTGGTGTGATATGTGGTTAGGTTGTAGGACAAAACTTTTGGAACATATTGAAGAGAATCATAGGAGAGTTGGGCGGTTAGAGTGTACGGAATGTCGGCGGGATGTGCATTCTTTGACGAAATTTTGGAATCATTTGATAGTCTACCATCCGGAACAGTGTAGGATTGTCAACAAGAATTGTGTGATTTGTGAGAAGTGTAGACAGTTATGTAGCAGTCGTCACCATCTCAAGAAACATCAGCGGAAGTTGTGTTTGGTGTCGGAGAAAAATGTGTGTAAACATTGTAATGTTCGGTTAGGGACGAACTATTTGCACGGGGTGCATTTGGGGCGGGGTTTGAGGTGCGCCATGTGTGGGGAGCGGTTTGAGTGTTTGACTTTGCTGAAGGAACATGTGTACTATGGACATAGAAGTGGGGAGGAGGTGTTGGATTTGGAGAAAACCTGTTATAGGAGGGTTGTGAATGGATGGAAGTCTCCTATGAGAGATAGGATAGGTGAGAGAAATGGAAGTAAGTCTCCAGAAAGTAGTAGAATATCTGGGAGAAATAGTAGTAAGTCCCCAGAAAATGGGAAGTCTTGGAGATGTGAAAGAGATAGGAGTGTGGGAAGAATTGAAAAGTTTAGAAGGTCTATGGAAAATTGTGGAAACGGGGATGGAAATGGAGGAGAAGCGGTGGGAAATCGTTGTAGGAGTGGTGAAAATGCAGGGGAGTTGTCAAGGTGTGGAAGAGTTATGGAAAATAGTGGAAAGGGCGATGAAAATGGAGGAAAAGCGGTGGGAAATCGTTGTAAGAGCAGTGAAAATGCGGGGGAGTTGTCAGGGTGTGAAAGAGTTGTGGAAAATTGTGGAAAGGGTGATGAAAATCGAGGAAAAGCGGTGGAAAATCGTTGTAGGAGTGGTGGATATGAGGGGGAGTTGTCAGGGTGTGGAAGAGTTGTGGAAAGTTGTGGAAAGGGCGATGAAAATCGAGGAAAAGCGGTGGAAAATCGTTGTAGGAGTGGTGGATATGAGGGAGAGTTGTCAGGGTTTGAAAGAGTTGTGGAAAGTTGTGGTAGTAGAGATGAAAATCTAGAAAGATGTACAGAATCTTCTGGAAGACGACGTTGTAAAGGTAGGATATGTTTGAAAACTGGAGAAAGTTTTAGAAAAAACTTGGAAGGTAATTATGTAGAGAAAGTGGTTGTGGATAAGGTTGAAAAGTTATTGGGTAAGAATGGGGAAAATTTGAGAATTGTAAACTATTGTAGGGGGAAAAATGAGAAACCCTCAGGAAATGCAAGTTATGGAATCATGAAATATACTGTCCCATATTCAAATCAGGTGTCAGGAAATGTGAATTGGTCAGAAAACCAGGAAGTTTTGAATCGTTGTCATGGAACTACAGGATGTAATGTTTCAAATAATGAAAAACATTCGAAAATTGTGAACGGTTGTGATGAGAATTCAAATGAAACAATTTCCGTGGAAACTAAAAAATCTGTTTCTCCTTCTAGAAGTTTTGAAGATGTTCCTGTACCTTCCTCCTCTGAAGACGAAGTATCTTTAAAATCAGGTAATGATGATTCTGAACGAGATTACTGTTCATTGACTTCGAATAACTATACCAAAGTTTTAGATTGTGACAGTGATGGGTTTGAAAATAGATCGGTTCTATCGATTGATTCGAGTAGACTGTCGTTTAAGTTCAAATGTTACGACTGTGAAAATCTTTACCAAACTTTAAAAGACTTGGAGTGCCACAGAAGATTGGCACATGACTCGGATATCGATGTGCCGGAAATCATGACCTGTGACCATTGTGGGAGACAGTTTACGAAACGAACGTTATTGGAGGGACATTTCAGGAAATGTGTGTGCTCCATCTGTGGTTGCACAACTCGTTGTTGGACGTTGCTGAGGTTACACTGTTCCACTAAACATGGGTCTAGAGGGGATTGGAGTTGTGATAAGTGTAGAAGAGGGTTTAGATCGTCTGTGTTGTTTGTGAAACATGCTAGAAATTGTAGAGGAATTGTTGTGAGGAAGGATAGAAAGAGACGGAGGTCTGAAGGTAGTAAGTTGGTGAAACATCCAAAGTTCAAAAGGATTCGAACACTGGATGATGAGCATAACTATGAGAATTGTGATACAAACTTATCCACTAAGAGAACGAAAAACAAGAGGATACCTACTCCAGATGATGATGATGATGATAATCATGATAATTGTAAGACAAATTTATCAACTAGGGGAACGAAATACAGGAGAAACCCCACACTAAATGATGATAATGATGATAACTATGATAATTGTAAAACAAACTTATCAACTAGGGGAACGAAATACAAGAGAAAACCTACACTAAATGATGATAATGATAATTGTAAGGCAAACTTATCAACTAGGGGAATGAAATACAAGAGGATATCTACAGTAGATGATGATAATGATAATAACTATGATGATTTTAAGACAAACTTATCAACTAGGGGAAAGAAATACAAGAGGATACGTTTGCTAGATGATTATGATGATGATGATGATATTGTTGTTAATACTACGGACAAATATTGTAACACATACTCACCAACTAGTCCAACCAATTTGAAAAATACTGCTACGTTCAGGATTGTGTTGAAAAACCGGTCCAAAAAGATTTCTCCCCGTAATTTTAAGGGTAGTCCAAAAAAGTCACTTCCCCGTAGTAAACAAAAGTCACCTCAAAAACCACCTGAGCCGTCCCCCTCTAAAAGTTCAACTGATGAAGATTTTGTGAAACCAAAACTGAGACCCAAATCTATGACTACCCCTCAGAGGAAAAGGGTTGAATTTTTGAAATCTATGAGGGAAAATTGTGAGACGTCCCCCGACAAAAAAAGTCCCAAGTTGAAGGCGATTCGAGAAAGTGTCACGAAACTGGAGTTTTCTCCTGGGGAAGATAATAAGATTGGAGTTGGGATTTTGAAATCTGTGAGAAAAAATGGAGAAACGTCTTCTGAGAAGGTTGGTCCCATTGAAAACTCAGTTTTGATATCTGGCAGAACGAATAATGTTTCACCTACTAGTAATAGATCAATAGTTGGAAATATTTGGAGATCTAGAAGGAATCTTGGGAAATTGACTCCACCGAAAGATTTGAGTTTAGTTGAGGATAGAAATTTGAAGGGTGATCTCAAACTATCACCTAAGAACAGTGTATCAGATTTGGACGGTGATTCGAAGCTTGTAAGGAAGCTCAAGAAAGATTTCATGGAAAATCTTGATGTAAAACCTTTGGATAACACTTTAGATTCTACAAAAGAGCTGATAATTGACACCAGTGTTTCTTACTGTCAGAGTGTTAATGATTCTTTCACAAAAAGTAATTGTATTTTAGGTGAGGAGAAACGTATTAACGAAATTCCCACAGATGTCACAAGAACTGATTTCTTTTTGAATCTGAATTTGGTTTCGTCCACACCGATCAATGGTGTTAGAAAAAGTGAGGGACATTTGTTTCAAGGAAAATTGGATGGGAAAATATCTGGTGAAGATTTGAAGGATGGTCGAAAATTCTGTAGACAGTTGATTTCTGCTGGAGATACATCGAAAGTTGTATACTGTGAAGCTTCCCCGAACCGTGTGCCCACATCCATATTGAAAACTGTGCCTTCTGTCAAATCCAAATCGACTTTAAGACGAATTGTGCATTTTGAAGATGACGTCGACGAAAAATTTGGTTGTAAGTTTTTGAAAAATGTCAGTCCAGATAGTTGTAGATCGTCTGTTGATGTTCCTTCTGAGAAAAACGACTCGAATGTTGTTGTTTCTAGTGCTAAGTCTGAAAATGTGGAGGGAAGTTGTAAACCTAGTAGTAAGTTGCAGATTTATCGTTGTAGGTTGTGTAAGAAACGGTTTCCTAATAGAGATTTACTGCAATGTCATATTACTAGTAATGTGTGTAGGGTGAAAATATCAAATTTGTCCTGATTTTTATTAAAAATGATTTCACAAATTGATCTAATTCTATGGAGACTGTAACTTAGAACTTAGAAGAGATACTTTTAAAGAATAACTACTTTGTTTCTAATAATTTGATTGTATGGGAGGGGATGTAGTGGTATTTCTCCATTATTGAACGAATAAGACTGTGATACCTCTTTAAAGTGGTATTGACAATAACAAAGTCTTATTCTTTCAATTACTTTGTTTCTATTTAAAATACATTATTGGACCTACATTTTTAAAAAGTATAATGTACAGTGTATTGTTGATCTTATAATTATGATCAAAAGTTAAAAAAATATTGAAATATTTGACGTGGTGTTTTAGAATATCATGTACGTTAGTTTATTAACTGAGCTATATGATGGAAGGAATCAATTTGTTACTTGTGTGTTATTTATTATCCAGTAATTGAAAATCAAGTATTTTTTTTACTATTATTGATTTTCCTAAATTAATATGATTTGATCAGAGAACGGAATAAAATTTCCATTTTTGTGTCGGATTTATAAGATTTTCATTTTGATCGTATATTATAAAATGTTTTCATTTGTAATATTTGATGATTTTTCAACAGTGCAAGTCAAGTTTTTAGTGTAACTATTTAAATTTTGACCATCTTTCAGTTTTGAGAGGTAAATACAATGCTATAGTATTACTATTATTTACTTGACGAATATTACATACCGTATTATTGTGTGTACCTGAATTTGTATGCCTTAAATATGTTGTAACTCTACCATTCGTTTAGGTACTTAGAAATATCATACTTTTTAGTTGATTACTTTTGCATTATTCGTGTATTCCACAATAGTTTTTAGTTCTGTCTCTATTCCTAGTTTAGCATAGGCCTAATCTACACCAAACTATTATTTTTTGATAATTTTTGTAAAATACTCCTTAGTTTCGTCAGTTTCCGATTCTGTGATATAGGAAATATATTGTTTAATAAAAGTTAAGATCATTTGTAAGAGGTTTTTTAATAGTTCCTACTTTATAAAATCAATTACTATTGTAAGTTGTATCAGAAATTGTACATTATACAAACTACTATAATATTATAGGCTAGTGAAATTCATCTGAAACTGTCAGAATTCCTTGTAAATAACATCAATGTTTCAAAATTCAACAAAAATTCAATGCTGACACTGAAGTGGATATCACCATAAAGCATGGTGGTTTTGAGTGGGTTCCGAACTGTTTTGTGAGTAATGATGATAATCATGACGGTGATATGAGTGAATTTTTTGCCGTTACCATCATATCCTATACTATTGAACGAGCAATTTCTGTTTATATGTTTGTATTTCACCGGATCTCGAAAACGGCTTTAACGATTCTCACGAAATTTAGAACATAGTAGGTTTATAATATAAAAATTCGATTACACTGGGTCTCATCCCTGGGAAACTCTCTGAATGACATGAAAATGATAATTAGTATCCTTGGAAAAACAGCTGATAATTATTATTTCGTCGTCTGTTGATGATGGAAGTGAGTGAGCGAGTTCATGTGTGTGGGACTGTGTCAAAATATTATGACTCAGATGTTGAACTTTTGTAATCATTCAATCAGGTACTTAGTCCCAGTTGCAAAAAAGCCGGGTTATTTTCAATCCTAATTAATTCCAGTAGATCCATCATTTTGAAATGGTCATCTCTGATTTGGTTCACGTGAAATTGATCAGGATTAAAATTTAACCGGCTTTTGCAACCGGGCCTTTGTGGGGGAAATTTTTGCATTCCTGTGGGAATTAATCTCAACTTACTGTGATTAGATAGAACATTTCTGTATGGACTATGAATGTTATTATAATTTCTTCTTTCGTAATAATTTGTTTATGCTTTTGTACTCCAGAGCGAAGCTCGGTCCCCGATATTAACAATTATTATAGTGCAACTTCCATTCAATTTTTCAATATATCATATTAATGAACAATGAATATTCTTGATCAATATTATTCCTAATACAGAAACGTGTTTATTAATTTAGTAGCTAATCATCGATTTTTTAGATGTTTCGATTCCAACAATACATTATTTACTGATAAAATCGTAGATACAAAGATATATTTTCTATGAAAATCCTTATTCTTGAATAGCTGTCATTTTATTTATAGTGAGGTCCACGTTATAATGGCATTGTTTGTTTAGCAATGGTATTGCTACACTTGTCTATCATTCAATAAAGCAGATAGCGCTATCTCTTTCTCGCATTTCTCTGTTGCCAGATCGTCTTTCAACAATGTAGAATCAACAATTAATTAACAAAATATCTCATCTTAATCATTAAAATTCATTATGAAATCATTGAAAAATATAATTTCTTGCTTAATAAAATATTCATGATTATTTTAAACGAGAATGAACAGTTATTATTACATCTATAAACCTGTATTAGCTACCGTCTATGGAAGGCATTGACAAGACAGTGGATCGGCAACGTTGTTCTCCTATCTTTCTTCACTGCCATTATAACGTGGACCTCTCTATACCTATTTTGTAGGTTCTTATACTTTTCTAGCAAATAAACTTTGAATATTATTATAGTCCCATGAGACAATCCTATTCACTCATGTTTTATCTACAACTTCAATAGAATAGAAGAAGTTAATTCACCAATAAATACATTTCAATGTACATTAGGTGTCATCAAGAATAAAATCCTATAAAACTAACTGAGCCAATTCATACACATGTATATAATCATCACTCAAAATAAGTATTTATTACATCGACGGGCAAATTGAAAAATTCTTCTACATTATATAATGGGTTCTCTGTTAGCAGTTTTTTAACTTGTGTTTTAAAACGGGCTTGATTCATATTTCTCACACTAACAGGCAGCTTATTGAATGCCTTGATTGACAATATTCTATAATGGTCTTGAAGTTTTTTTAGCCTGACAAAAGGAACATTCAGATGAATGTTAAATTTAGCCTAAACACATACATTTTATAGATATATTCGGTAACACTTCCAACTACATTACACTCAACAATAATTATTACATATTCTTGATAGTAACACTTTTCTATCAAATAACCTACAGGATTTTTTCAATTGAAACATTCTTTTATTAGTTTCGGTGATAGCTCCATCTATGAATTATCCATGGAAAATATATTGTCCTGTTTGTTACTGGATATTTTCTTTTTGATTTGGAAGAGAATCTTGATGCAGAGAACCTTTTTGCGGTTGACACCAGCCTTGTAGAAGGTGGCCGTGGCATGGTAATCTCCAAACGGCGTATAGGGTATGTTGGTTACTTTCAAGTCGAGATCTGAGTCGAATACGTAGGTGCCCTGCCCAGAGAAACAGTCACAAATTCACACATTTCAGTACAAATAATATACAGAGTGAGTCATAATATGTATGGGAACCCTTCAATAAATTGGACACTGTTGTAGATATCATAATACTGTAACTTTCCGGATAAGCTATTAGTTGAATACTGTACCTTTTGACGTACAACTGAATTTTAATAACCCCTCATGAGGGGTTGTAACTCGAATATTTTTAATGTAAACACCCATTGTGTGATGCATAATTTTAAAGGCCTTCTTAAAACAAGAAAGGTGGCATCGATAAAAATAGTCTATGATTCTTCTATGGCGGCTGATTGAAGTTTTAGTTTTAAAGAAATAATTGATGAAGTTCAATAAGCCGCCATTTTGGATAGAAGTATCATAGATTTTTTTATCGATGCCATCTTTCTTGTTTTAAGAAAGCCTTCAAAATGATGTACCACTCAATGGGTGTTGACATTTTAAAATATTCGAGTTACAACCCCTAAGTCACCCCCTTATGAAGGGTTTAAATTCAGTTGTACGTCAAAAGGTAGAGTATTTGACCAATAACTTATTCTGGAAGTTATAGGCCCGGTTGCACAACAGCCGGCTAAATTTTAACCGTGATTAATTTCATGAGAACCAATCAGAGAAGGCGTTTTTGAAGAGACAGCTTCTCTGATTGGTTCTCGTGGAATTAAACACGGTTAAAATTTAACCGGCTGTTGTGCAACCAGCAGATAGTATTATATATCTACAACAGGGTCCAATGTAATGAAGGGTTCCCATACACATATGACTCAATCTGTATAGTGAGGTCCACGTTATAATGGCAGTATTTGATTAATATTGTTGTTGCTATCCTTGTCTATCATTCGACAAAACAGATAGCGCTATCTCTTTTTACCTCCGCAACGTTGCCAGATCGTTTTTCAACAAAGTAGAAATATAATTAATTAGCAAAAATTGTCTATCTTGATTGAAAATTTATCATTTAATCATAGACGGTGTATATATTTTCTTGACAAATGAAATAGAATTGATTGTTTATTAATAATAAACAGTCATATATACCGGTACAATCTATCTTCTATAGAAGGCAAGGTAGAAAATCTGCAACGCTGTCATTATAACGTGGACCTCGTTATAGGCAATCTTATAATGAGTTTATTTAAAGCATGAGTTAGATTTGAGTTAATATACTAGCATATCAGGAGCACAAGTTCTATAGACCAAATAAAACTGTTGTATAGGCTACACTCTTTTGTAGCCTTTTTTATTAGAAATGCTAATAGTTGAAAACTGGATTTGCACACACAGCAGTGACAATGAAAATATAATTCCCACGAGTTCTAATTGAACTATTCTCACTGAGCCCGGCCGATTGAGTATGAATGATACTATTAAAACTTATGGGAATTATATTTTCACTGTCACGGTTATGTGTGAATCCAGCCTAAAGGTGAATAGACTCACAGCAGGCACAGGACAGCCCCCAATACCGTAGTGCCCTCCACTTTCAAACATTTTTCTGATAGCATCCTTGAAATGTCTGTCCAGAAATTTGCAAAATGATGTTTGAAATTTTATTACGTTGACTGTGGCGCCGCTCGACGATTTTCTTTTCACATCCAAATCCAACTGAAAAAACAACAATTTATTTTATTATCTGTTCAATTCATCTTTTATTTATTCACAATGTTGGCTTTCCTCATATTATTAAATTTACTAAATCTTCATTGCTGTGTTAACTGTTTGTTCAATTCACCGATTAATATCGGGGCACCGAGCTCGTTATTTTTATTTATTGATAAACAGAACACAATTCTCTAAAATGATCCTGTTTATATTTTACAGCTGGCTATACGTCAGCTTATGAATTTCGGGGATGAGATATTTTGATTTTCCACAGAATCGCTCGCTCACTTTTTAATATCCACAGACGACGAAAGTCTCAGCTGTTTCAGCCAAGGATGAATTATCCTTTTAATGTCGTTCAGCGAGTTTTCCCAAGGATGAGACCTAGTGCAATCAAATTTTTATATCATAAATCTACTATGTTCCAAATTTCGTGAAAATCGTTAGAGCCGTTTTTGAGAGCCGTTGAACATAAATAACCGATATAAATATACAGAAATTACTCGCTTAATATAATAGGATTCATTTGCAGTTTGGCTATGAAATGTTTTAAATGATTAAGTGTCGTTTGCACAGCAGTGACAGTTCAAACTACATTTAATTTTTAACTTGATTTAATCCATGTAAAATCTCATTCGTTATAATGTGATTCATTTTGAGTTTAAGCCACCAGCTGATTGAATTCAGTTTAAGCTTTAACTGTGCAAACGACCCAAGTTTCTCAATAATTTCAGTTTTATTTTTTTCCAATTTTCTTATTTATTTGAATAGCAGCGGCTCAATTTATCAATCATTGAAACTTCTCAAACATTTGAACTTCATGCCATTAAAATTATTGAAATTTTGAAGTACAGTATTTCGACTACTACAGAGATCGTTGATCAATTTCCAATTTAATTGAAACAACTGGCATCCTCCATCATTCGCCTGATATTCCCTAAGTTTTATAAATGTTGTAACATATTTAATTTGGATTGATAAATAAAAATCCCTAGTTGAAATATTTATAGGTCTAAGTGAAGTAATTGGCTAATATCGCCAAAGAGATAACGTAAAGATTAGATAATATCAGACGTCCTGGCTAAACTGTACAACAGCCTAAGAGGAATGGAAATAATTTTTGCTACTATATAATATTATATAAAATATTGAAAATTGAGGTTAGGCATAAAACATTTACTGATCGGCGACCTAACGATCGACCGAGCCATACAACATAGAATCTGACCAAACACCTTGGCAGAAATTTATTGTGGCAAAACAGTATGCAATTTGAGGAACTAAAAGTCTCACATGGCTAATTATTGTAATGTATGAAACAACTAATAACCTATAAAAAATTACTTAGCATGTAAAGAGCATATTTAAAAACACAACAAAAATAATTAAATGTATTAAGGAAGTGGGAGGTTACTGGGCGCATGAATACTGTAATAATTTGCATGCACCAATCAAATAGCGGCAATTGACAGGCGGCAATAGTGAGCCGATTCAAAAATATTTGTATATATTTCTACAAATAATAAGAATTTATAAAAAATTGTTGTATAGTCTATGTTTTGGATATGGCCCGAAGGCAAAGTAATTATTAAATATATAATATAAGCTAATAATTTAATATTTGGTACGGTCTATTTGAGCCTTGAATGGCAGAGGAATAGAATATTCAAATTTTTATGCAAATTTAGAAATCGGAAATGAGAATTGTAAAATTTAGAAATGAGAACCACACTCGCCTGCCAACTACCACCATGATAGGTCACCAAAAATTATAGAGCATAATACCTTGTAATAATTTAAAGTTAAATTGAATTACTAAATTTCTTATAAGACTTTGTGATGCTCTTATAAAGCAAAAGTCATTTTTAAATAATTTTGTAACCCCCTTGGAAGAGACGACTCCGGCTACAATAATCCAGGACCACCAGGAGTTGGATCGACATCAGCAGCTCATAAGAAAATTCCGACACGTGAGTGAAAAATATTGAAATAGTGATAGGGCGCCCTCAGTGCTTCGAAATTACATAAGAATCAAAGCTAGCTTGTCGAAAGGGTTTCTTATAAATTAAGAATTTGGTAAAAATACTTGCGCAAGTAAATGTAGTATAAAAGGTATTTTATTTAGATAGTAACGAATCAATCCATATATCAGAAGATCTATCAATCAAAGAAGTCTAAGATCTAGGCTGTTAATACAATATTCATATGATCATTAATTTCTGCAATATAATTTGCGATAATTTAATGTAGCTCTGATTCACTAGATGAATTGCTCTATTTATTCCTTCAGGTGCCGAATCTCGCACCCTGAGATAAAAAATATATTTATTACAAAGAAATCTATTAGAAACTATAGAATTTAATATATATATTGGGATTACTAGTTTGTCAATTTATCATGCTGACCTAAAAATTTATTCAAAAATAGAATTGTCCAAGTCGACAAGTATTAGCAAGCTGATATCGCAGCTACATGCAAATAAATGTATTATGATCATAAAAATGAAAGCACATGGTAGCGTTTCGTGCTATAAAATTTAAAGAATAGTATTAGCCTGTGATATTTTATTGATTTCGATTATTGTTTTATCTTATATTATATATTTCTGTCGCTCTATATATTTTTGCTCTGATTTTTTTTTGAGATATTTGTTAATATATGTATCAAATTGTTTATGGTGTACAATTTATTTTTATTCCTCAATACTATAGGATAAGTATTATACATATATTTTTTAATGAATTATCAGAATTATTGTGGAAGCTCATATCTGGGCCTATAAAGATTTTTATGAGACTGTATCCTATTAAAAACCACGACCTGATTTTTATAATTATTAAAATATTTCATGCTCTACCGATTGATGCCAAGCAGGAGGCTAATCGTTATTTAATTATAAAAAATAACGTGACAATGTCTGGTTAGTTTGAGTAGAATTAATAAAGTCTGATTCTTATTAAAAAGTAGGCTATGTATCTACCGAATGAGTAGATTTAAGTTAAAATTTCAAAGAACAAAACAAATTGCGTAATTTATAGTTTTATAGCATTAAGTTTCTATTGGAGCAGTAATGGAAAGTTTTGAAGTACCTATGTTACATGTTTTTTGAACGGGTCGTATTGAACTCTATTGTAGACTGCTGCTCAGCAACTTTGTTGGTGCAGGTGTCCATGCCCGCTTATACTTACTGTAACACTATTTTGCTGGTCAGCAACTTAGTTGGTTTACAATGTGGCCTTACCTGAGTGTATACTTACTATAAGTAGAGCGTGCACTAGGTCGGTGGAGCGGCGCGGCACGGAGAATTTCCGACCTGGAATTTAATACATGTGATCAAGTTCCGACCCCGAAATTTCAGAGGCAAAGTCTCTGGACTTTTTGAAATCCGCGTCGCGCCGCGTTCCTAGTCCACGGAGGTCAGGTCAGAAATTTTCCGCGCTCGGGTAACTTCGTGAGGGCTCGGCTGTTTCCGACCTCTGCTTTAGTAAACAGCCTGCTCTTCTGTTGTATTCCAGTTCACATTCTAATCAATTGCATACGATTACGGTAAGTTAATGGGATGTACCAACATTTTCTCTTCTTTCCTTGATAGTTCCCATTTCTCTGCTTCATCCACAACTGCCAAAATAGTATATTTCGCACCTAGAGCAGAAAATGAGATTTTTCCGGCTCGAAATCGGTTTTCAAGTCCCAGGCCGGATTTTTCAAGATGGAGAGCCGGAAAAACATTTTTGCCTGTGGTGTGAACAATATTTTTCACCACACTACAGGTATTGCTGACAAAATAAATAAAGAATACTTGTTATCGTACCTATCTCTTGATTTTAGTGGTAGAAGATTTCCAGTCAGGATTTCAGATTCTTTTAAAATTTCACTTGGAATATCACGGGCGTCGTCATCTTCAAGCATTTTTGAAAATTCGGAATGCGCTAATCAACAATAAATAATTGAATAAAAACGGTTGTGAAGCGAATGCTGAATTAGTTTGATTCGAAATTCGAACTGAAATAATGGCGACTTCAGATGAAGAAAGTTGACACTCGCCCGATCTAGCGGATGACTTATTAACTACGGACTCCCATGTTAGCGGCTGGAAAGAGTACTCTTTCTGGCCTAGGCCGGAAATAAACCTGTTTCTTACGTCAGACGAGAGTCGTCTGCAAACAATGTCTTTCAGATCTACATAGGGACTGGAAAACGCTGCTTTCTGTGCAGTGTGGCGAAAATAACATTTAATCATCTGAGTCATCCATCACTCACGTCTGCCACTTTATCACAACATCATATTAGAACTGACTTCAATTAGTACTCTAACTTCAAAAACTATGTCTTAATTCAAATCGCAATTGACAAGTCTACGTCACGACTAACTAGTCCAAAACAGCACCGCGTCGCGCTCGCAGTGCACCGACCTCCCATTTTCCGCTCTCCTGTGCGCCGCGCCGCTCCAAAGACCTAGTGCACGCTCACCTTAACACTATTCTGCCGGTCAGCAACTTAGTTGGTGCACAATGTGTCCATGCCCTTATACCTACCATAACACTGTCATCGAAGTAGAACGGTATGGTGAAGTTGCAGTAGACATGGTGATGGGTGCGGTTGTATTTGCTCACTTTCACGTACTTTGTCATCACTCCTTTGCCCACTGGCTCATGTTCACATTTGGTAGCACCTGTTATCTCCAGTGACGAACCCTAAAATTGAAAAAATAATAGGCCTATCGATTTGAAAAACCCGATTTTGTTGTCATTCCAATTTATTACTCTACTTGAAGGACTGTATAGTTTCGTGTTGAAAGTAACACATCTTCAGCTGTCTGTGTCCTTTAAGTAGAACATTTTAGTATGGAATTTATAATCAAATCAACGTTTCTCAATCATGCTATACTTATAGAATCTCATTTGATTGAATTTTTCTCATAGTATTGTAGACCATAGTGTTTTTCATTTATGCTATACTTATAGAATCTCATTTGATTGAATTTTTCTCATTGTATTGTAGGCTATAGTGAGGTCCACGTTATAATGGCAGTGGAGAAAGGTAGGAGAACAACGTTGGCGATCATCTGTATTGTCAATGCCTTCTATATAGACGTTAGCTGATACATGTTTATTGATGTAATATTAACTGTTCATTCTCGTTTTAAATAATCAATTAAATTTTAGTAAGCAAGAAATTATATTTTTCAATAATTTCATAATGAATTTTCATAATTAAGATGAAATATTTTGTTAATTGTTAAAAGACGATCTGGCAACCGAGCAAGGCAAGAAAGAGATAGCGCTATCTGCTTTGTTGAATGATAGTCAAGGATAGCAATAACATTGCTAATCAAACACTGCCATTATAACATGGACCTCACTATAGCAGGTAACCCGTGTTCCGCAAGGATCTAATTGAAAACTTTACAAACTGCAAACTTGACGTAATGAAATCTTGAAGAATCGAAAATAGTCTGATAAGCGTCCTCGGTAAATTTCAAAATCGATATGCAAAATTTCAAGTTAATCAGTCCAGTAGTTCAGACTTGATGATGCGTCGTCATTCGTGAATTTCCTATCCCATTCGTGTATAAGCCAGTTCTTCCCTTTATTTTGTTATAGATTACAATATAATATGTTTACTTACACAGTCATTTTACAATAACTGACATCTAATTCCTTATTAATTTCATTTTACAATAACTGACATCTAAGTTTTTAATTAATTTCATTTTACAATAACTGACATCTAAGCTCTTATAATTAATTTCATTTTACAATAACTGACATCTAAGTTTTTAATTAATTTCATTTTACAATAACTGACATCTAAGCTCTTATAATTAATTTCATTTTACAATAACTGACATCTAAGTTTTTAATTAATTTCATTTTACAATAACTGACATCTAAGTTCTTAATTAATTTCATTTTACAATAACTGACATCTAAGTTTTTAATTAATTTCATTTCACAATAACTGACATCTAAGTTTTTAATTAATTTCATTTTACAATAACTGACATCTAAGTTTTTAATTAATTTCATTTTACAATAACTGACATCTAAGAAATAGAAAGAAAAATAAAAATCTTAGTACCCTTTTTGAAATATTTAATCACAACATGTTTCGGACATTGATACCATTTTCAAGTGATATGAAGTAAATAAATAAATACTGCTAGAAGATTCTTATTTCTATAAAAGTAGCCCTATACAGGAAAGAGATAAATAAGCTGACATCTAAGTTCTTAATTAATTTTACAAGGTGATGAAAACTTTCTATAAATTATAAACTATAAATTATTGAAGTCAACAATACAATAGAATTCTAGATTAGATGCGAGAGATAATGTTTTGAGATGAGTGATCATCTTTCAGTTAGTCGAACTGGCCTTGAACAGTCACCCTTCCAACAAGTGTACCGAGATATCGTCACTTATCTGATCTTAGCGATTAGATAGGTACTATTTCAGCTGATAGGTCGTTAATATCCAATACTAGATCATCGACTACATAATTTAATTTTTCTACTGAGGGTGATGTCCACATTAGCTCCAGGCTTGTGCGTGAAGGATATTATTGGGAAGGAAGCATGTTGAATAATACAGCAGGTATACATAACTATACATAATTATAAGACATTGTAGACACTCAACTTGGACTTATATAGGCTACTTCTTGGCTACTAGGTAGGCTACTACTATATACTACTGATTTGGACTTTAAAGTATTTTTTTACCGAGAGATATTTTTATGCTGAATAATTTATTATTATCACTAAATAAGAAGCTATAATTACTACAGTAGAGAGTTCTGAATAATAACTTACCTCAAATAATTGCAATTTATCTGCGGTGCAAAATGTGAAATTTCTAAGCATAAAAAGAAATACAGCTGATATCGTGAGAAAGGTTCTATTAATCACCATTTCACAAGTTCTTTTAAAGAAAATATTTAAATATTGAATTTCTTAAAGTGTATCTACAACACTGTGTAAAGATTTCCTATTAATCGTTCAATCAAAAAGGTATACCTTTTTAACTGCTACCTACTAATATTGAAACCATATATATATATCCTAATTCAACAAAATAATAAGCTTAAAAATATGTGGCACTAGAAAAATTCCTGAGTTAAAACCTACATAACTGACGGATTTTCTCAACTAAGAATATTTTCATACTGGGAAAAATCAAGCAAAGGATTTCCCATTTTTAATTAAAAATGTTATTGGAAAATCGACAATTAAGATAAGAGTGAGTGATTTTATTATTTGTCATGGCCTCTAATTATTATGAAAAGATTGTTACCGGTTCCTGCTTATCAGATGGATAAAAATTATTATTTTAATCAGGAAATATTTGGATGAAATGTTTTTTATGGCGTGTGAGATCTAAATCTAATTCTTGATTCTAATCTTAAATATCTAATTCAAATCAATGTAGAACATGGACACAAATCAACCTTGATTTAACTTATTAATACTCTGTAAATTTTTATATTCACTATATCATTATTATTATTATATTATTATTATTATATTATTATTATTATTATTATTATTATTATTATTATTATTATTATTATTATTATATTATTATTATTATTATTATTATTATTATTATTATTATTATTATTATTATTATTATTATTATTATTGTCATTTGTTACGTGAAGCCACAAAGCTGAGCAGAGCTCAAGTGGCATGTAACATGTCATGAACATTTTTCTATGCAAAGTGTATGCATCTGTATAAACTCAAAGTATGAAGGCACCACAACATTCCTCCATTGTATAGGGACACGCTTCCACAAGTACATTAGTAATTGAAGACAAGAAAAGCCTATGACTACCACATAACCGTATTCTTTCAGGTAGACAATTGAAGAGCTTCAGTCCGGAATAATATGGTCCTTTTTCCAAAAGTGTCAGTCTGTGAGCGGGGTACTGATATACAGCTGAACTCTTTGCTCTTGTGCTATAGCCATGGCAAACTAAATCTCCTTCAAATCTCTCTGAATATCTGAAGACAAAATTTACAGTCTCAAGGAAGTGCAATGCTGGGACCGTGAGAAACCTGTATTTTCTAAAAATGGGCCTACATGGATTGGATGGCCGCAAGCCCTCCAAAACACGAACAGCTTTCTTTTGCATCTTAAATATTTTATATAAATTATTTTTACTATTCCCCCAAAAGAAAATGCTGTAGCGTATTAGGGCTGAAAAATATCCATGATACACCTTCTGAGCTGTCTTTATAGTGAATGCTGTCCTCACAGTTCTAAGTGCAAAAAGTGCATGATAGAGCTGTTTTTCCAAGTGTTTATCCCTATACTGGATCTCTGTAATAGATAAGCCTACTGCAATGAAATTTTCTATATGATTTTTTCCAATTGAAACATTCTTTTATTAGTTTCGATAATAGCTCCAACTATGAATTATCCATGGAAAATATATTGTCCTGTTTGTTAGTGGATATTTTCTTTTTGATTTGGAAGATAATCTTGATGCAGAAAAACTTTTTGCGGTTGACACCAGCCTTGTAGAAGGTGGCCGTGGCATGGTAATCTCCAAACGGCGTATAGGGTAAGTTGGTTACTTTCAAGTCGAGATCTGAGTCGAATACGTAGGTGCCCTGCCCAGAGAAACAGTCACAAATTCACACATTTCAGTACAAATAATATACAGAGTGAGTCATAATATGTATGGGAACCTTTCAATAAATTTGACACTGTTGTAGATATCAGAATATTGTAATTTTCCGGATAAGTTATGAGTCGAATACTTTACCTTTTGACGTACAACTGAATTTTAATTACCCCTCATGAGGGGTTGTAACTCGAATATTTTAAATGTAAACACCCATTGTGTGACACATAATTTTCAAGGCCTTCTTAAAACAAGAAAGATGGCATCAATAAAAATAGTCTATGATACTTCTATCCAAAATGGCGGCTGATTGAAGTTTTAGTTTTAAAAGAAATGAGGGGTTGTAACTCGAATATTTTAAATGTAAACACCCGTTGATTGGTACATCATTTTCAAGGCCTTCTTAAAACAAGAAAGATGGCATCGATAAAAATAGTCTATGATTCTTCTATCCAAAATGGCGGCTGATTGAAGTTTTAGTTTTTAAAGAATTAATTGATAAAGTTCCGGCATACATATTACTGAATCTTTATAGTGAGGTCCACGTTATAATGGCAGTATTTGATTGACATTGTTGTTGCTATCCTTGTCTATCATTCGACAAAACAGATAGTGCTGTACTTTTCTACCTCCGCAACGTTGCTAGATCGTTTTCAGCAAAGTAGAAATATAATTAATAATCAAAAAATTTTATCTCAATTTATGATCTAATCATATACGGTATGTATATTTTCTTGGCAAATAAAATTAACAAAATATTTTATCTCAATTGAAAATTTATCATTTAATCATGTACGGTGTGTATATATTTTCTTGACAAATAAAATAGAATCTATTATTTTAATAAGAATAAACAGTTAATCAGACAGCGGTGCAAGCTATCCTCTATACAAGGCAGAGAATCTGCAACGCTGTTCTCCTATCTTTATCCACTGTCATTGTAACGTGGACCTCGCTATAGGCAATCTTATAACTGGTAGTTCTGTGAACAATAGACCTCACGCAGTATTCTCATCCACAAGTACCTGATTGAAACTATAGACCTTATGGAAATACAGCAATAGACTGGCTTCTCCACACATCTGTGTAATCACTTGTCAGCTGATTTATGATGAATAATTCTATAGTCTGATTTTTACTCTAATATTGGCGTATGAAGGAGGCTCCTTTTTCGTTTTATATTATTGTCCTAGAAATGCAAAATTTTCAAAAACTTTGTATGTACGTCGACGCGCAATTTAAAAAGGAACATAACTTACCTGTCAAATTTCATGAAAATCTATTTCCGCGTTTCGCCGTAAATGCGCAACATATAAACATATAAACATTCAAACATTTAAACATTAAGAGAAATGCCAAACCGTCGACTTGAATCTAAAGCTGCGTTTACACCAAAGTTAATAACAAAATGTTAATAACTTAATTCTTATAGATTCTATTAGATTGAACATATCTTATCATACATATGTGTTTGTGAAGTTCCGTTCAATCTCATAGAATCTATAAAGATTATGTTATTAACATTTTGTTTATAACTTTGGTGTAAACCCAGCTTCAGACCTCACTTCGCTCGGTCAATGAGTTTCTTTAAAGCATGAGTTAGATTTAGGTTAAGATACTAGCATATTATTACGAGTACGAGTGCTATAAACCAAATAATATATTCTTATTATAAATGCTAACAGTTGAAAGCTGGATTCGCAGACACAACAGTGACAGTGAAAATATAATCTACATGTGTTCTAATTGGACTATTCACACTCAGCCCGACCGAGTAAGTATGAATCGAGCAAAGTGAGGTCTAAGATTCAAGTCGACGGTTTAGCATTTCTCTTAATGTTTAAATGTTTGAATGTTTTAATATTTATATGTTGCGCATTTACGGCGAAACGCGGTAATAGATTTTCATGAAATTTGACAGGTATGTTCCTTTTTTAATTGCGCGTCGACGTATATACAAGGTTTTTGGAAATTTTGCATTTCAAGGATAATATAAAAGGAAAAAGGAACCTCCTTCCATACGCCAATATAAGAGTAAAAATCAGACTATAGAATTATTCATCATAAATCAGCTGACAAGTGATTACACAGATGTGTGGAGAAGCCAGTCTATTGCTGTATTTCCATAAGGTCTATAGTTTCAATCAGGTACTTGTGGATGAGAATACTGCGTGAGGTCTACTATTCACAGAACTACTAGTATTTTCACTGTCACTATTGTATGTGAATCCAGCCTAAAGGTGAATAGACTCACAGCAGGCACAGGACAGCCATCAATACCGTAGTGTCCTCCACTTTCATACATTTTTCGGATAGCATCCTTGAAGTGTCTGTCCAGAAATTTGCAAAATGATGTTTGAAATTTTATTACGTTGACTGTCGTGCCGCTCGACAATTTTCTTTTTACATCCAAATCCAACTGAAAAAAAAAACAAAAAATTGTTATAATTATCTGTTCAGTTCATCTTCTATTTATTCACAGTGTTGGCTTTCCTCAAATTATTAAATTTACCAAATCTTCATTGCTGTGTTCAACTGTTTGTGTTCCAAGTTTGTGTTCTGTGTTCAACTGGTAATTCACCAATTATACATTTGCAGTTGGACTATGACATTTTTTAAATTTGTTGTTAGCACAGTGACAGTTTAAACTAAATTCAATTTAAAAATAAATTAAATCCATTGTGGGTTAAGTGGAAGAGGGGACTCTTATTGCCTCAACTTCGCCCACACATCACTTTTTGTAATGTTATAAGGTGAAAATAAAAGAGACTTAGCCTATCTATCTATCTATCTATCTATCTATAAAGTCTCGTTCATTATAATGTGATTCATTTTGAGTTAAGCCACCAGCTGATTGGATTCAGTTTAAGCTTTGACTGTGCAAACTGCTCTAAGTTTCTGAATTATTACAGTTTTATATTTTTTCATTTATTTGAATAGTGGCGGCTCAATTTATCAATCATTGAAACTTCTCAAACGTTTGAACTTCATGTCATTAAAATTTTAATTTTTTAATTTCTCGACTCAAGTAGAGTATTTCGACTACTATAGAGATCGTTGACCAATTTCCAATTTAATTGAAACAATTGGCATCCTCCATCATTCGCCTGATATTTTCAAAGTTTTATACATTTTAAATTTCTGGTAGTTTGAGTAGAACAAATCAAGTCTGATTCTTTTTAAATAGTATGTATCTACCGAACGAGTGAATTTACATTAAAAGTTCAAAGAACAGAAAAAATGCGTAAATTTATAGTTTTATAGGATTAATAAGCTTCTGTTGGAGCAGTATTGGAAAGTTTTGAAGTATGTTAAATATTTTTCCTACAGTTACGTTGAAAAGTGGCCATTGCTGCACTGATTACAGAACGCAAAGAATCACTTTTCCGCTCTAGTGCGAGAAAAAATTTTTCTGCACTGCAGATTTGCAACATGGCAACGCAAAATAGTTATTAGATTATATAGAGCACCAGTGCAGCAAAATTAAAATTAAGTTGGTAACAGTGACTGTGGTGCACGTTATAATAATATTAAGGCAGTGGACAACAGTGGATGACAGCGACAGCCACCACATGAGTGACAGCCGCCTTCATTCATTTACTACTACATTATTCAATTTTAAAATAAATTAAGGTTTTTATTAATAACAGCATCACACACACAAACATTTGATGGATTTCAGGGAATTTTACCCATAATTACCCACATTTCATATTCAATGGTAACTGTAGGAAAAATTTTATGTGAAATACGTGCGCAAAGTTCCTCTGCTGCACTCAACAAACCATTCCGCCCTCGCCTTAAACGTTTCTTTCGGTGCAGCAATCTGTCACTTTTGCGCACTAGTTGCACAAATAACTATTTTGAATGGGTTGTATTTAACTCCTCTATTGTAGACTGCTGCTCAGCAACTTTGTTGGTTCAGTGTGTCCATGCCCTTATACTCACTATAACACTAATCTGCCGGTCAGCAACTTAGTTGGTGTACAATGTGTCCATACCCCATTATCCAGTTGGTCAGCAACTTTGTTGATGCAGTGTGTCCATGCCCGCTTATACTTACTGTAACACTATTCTGCTGGTCAGCAACTTAGTTGGAGCACAATGTGTCCATGCCCTTATACCTACCATAACACTGTCATCGAAGTAGAACGGTATGGTGAAGTTGCAGTAGACATGGTGATGGGTGCGGTTGTATTTGCTCACTTTCACGTACTTTGTCATCACACCTTTGCCCACTGGCTCATGTTCACAGTTGGTAGCATCTGTTATCTCCATTGACGAACCCTAAAATTGAAAAAAATAATATCGATTTTCAGAAACCCGATTTTGTTGTCAATTCCAATTACCGTATTCATTACTCTACTTGAAGGACTGTATAGTTTCGTGTTGAAAGTAAGGCTCAACTCACACTTACGCGACTCAGGTCGAGAAGAGACTCGACTCTAGTGGAGAGCATGTGTTTCCAAATGGTGACACTCAGACCAGTCGATTCTAGTCTCCACAAAGTCACCATTTGGAAACACATGCTCTCCACTAGAGTCGAGTCTCTTCTCGACCTGAGTCGCGTAAGTGTGAGTTGAGACTAACACATCTTCAGCTGTACTGTGTCCTGTAAGTAGAATTTTTTGACCGAGAGATTCTTTATGCTACTGTATTTATTATTCTACTGTAATAATTTATTATTCAGCTAAATAAGAAGCTATTATTATTCACTAAAAAAGAAGCTTTAGTTACTACAGTAGAGTTCCGAATAATAACTTACCTCAAAAAATTGCAAATTATCTGCGCTGCAAAATATAAAATTTCTAAACATTAAAAGAAATACTGCTGATATCGTGATAAAGGTTCTACCAGTCCCCATTTCACCCACAAGTTCTTTTAAAGCAAATATTTAAAAATTGAATAATTGAAAGTGTATCTACACTGTGTCAATTAATTTAAAGATTTCCCAATAATCGTGCAATCAAAAGGTATGCCTTTTTAACTGCTACCTAGTAAGATTGAAACCAAATATAGCCTAATTCAACAAAATAAGCTTAAAAATATGTAGACTAGAAAAATTCCTGAGTTAAAACCTTCATAACTGACGGGTTTTTCTCTATTAAGAATATTTTCATACCGGGAAAAATCAAACAAAGGATTTCCCGTTTTTAATTCAAAATTTTATTGGAAAATTGACAATTAAGATAAGAGTTAGTAATTTTATTATATGTCATGGCTTTTAATTATTATGAGAAGATTGTTGTTAGGTACCTGCTTATCAGATGGATAAAAATTTTTATTTTAATCAGGAAATATTTGGATGAAATGTTTTTTATGGCGTTATTATAGTGTGAGATCTAAATCTAGTTCTTGATTCGCTAATTGTAAATATCTTTTTCAAATCAATGTAGAACATGGACATAAATCAACCTTGATGTAACATTAATACTCTATAATTTTTTATATTCACTATACTGGATCTCTGTAATAGATAAGCCTACTGCAAAGAAATTATTGATAAAGTTGTATGGTTTCAGTAAGATAACATTATTCCTATTTCAGGGCTAGTGAGAGCTTTTTTATAATTTAGTACTGATTTGGAAGTTCGGTACTGTAATATAGATTTCAGATAGGTAATGAGGACATGATAATGTTATACAGATTAATAGTTGAATAACTTGATGAACCAAATAAATTAATCAGAGCTTGATGTGATTTAATTGCTAAAATCAGCATATTTAGAAAACATAATACTGTAACCCATTAAACAAAAATCTGATGAAGTAGGCTACCCTAGGCCTACTATAGTGAGGTCCACGTTATAATGGCAGTGAATAAAGATAGGAGAACAACGTTGCCGATTGTCTGCCTTATTTGAGTATATTTCTACATTGTTAAAAACGGATCTGGTAACGTTGTGGAGCTAGTAAAGGATAGCGCTATCAGCTTTGTCGAATGATAGACAAGGATAGCAATACAATTGCTAATCAAACACTGCCATTATAACGTGGACCTCACTATAGGAAAAATGTTTATGCTATACACTAATAGGCTGAATTTGAGTTTTATAATGCAAATAGCTTTATAATTTAGTTGCAAATTCCAGAGTAATAATGACTTTTGTATTTTATAAATTATACAGTTATGAGTTGATTTGACTAAAGGTATAAATTTTGATTGAATACCTAGTTGATTTATAGTTACAATAACATCTTTGATAGCGGTGTATTGAAGCTCAGTTTGCAGTGATTATAGACGTCTTCTGAACCTAAATAATGTGTGTCATATATTTTAAGAAATGTCTCTGTACAGTATTTTCATTCTTTGTTCCTTATTGATTCCAAATACCTACCGTACTAATGCTTTTAATTAGAATGAACAAGCTTATGAGAAGCAAGGACAATAATACTATAAATTCAAGAAAAGTTTTGTCACAATTTAAGATTGTTCTTCACAAACATAAAACATTTTAATAAACGTACAAACAAGGCAGTCAAAATGTTGTGTTTGTAACTAGAATAGTTTCTTCTCTACTTATTAAATTATAACTTTCAGTACCGTACCATATAAAGCATTGTCACAGATTATAGAACATTTTCATTTAATAGCTTCATTTTCATTCAATTTCTCAGAGAAATTAAATTGTGTTAATTGAAGGCTCTATAAAAACTGTTTTTAGGACCATATTGTTTTATTATTTGAGCTCTTGTGCTGATAACTGTAGAACAAGTTTGTTCTAATATTTTCGTCCTTTTTCAACTGATTTATTGTAAAATTTTCATATTTGAATCGGTGTATGTTTATTTTTTGTTGATTGCAGACCAGATATGGGGTCCCATCTTCGTGTACTTTGATTTTCTATTTGAGACAACTCCACTGAAGTAAAAGAGTGAGTAAAAATTATTTCTTACTTTAATATGAAATCTTTTTTTGAATATTGTGATTGTTGAAAATACTCAACTATTGTCAATTAGTGAATGGTGAGGTTCAGTTGTAAACTCAGTCAAAATGATAGGACGTCATAGTTGCCACGTTTCTTTTTCCACCGTCTTCTATAGTAAATACTGTAGCTTTGATAAATGTTATACTCCATAGTAGTTATAGATGTGATTGAAGTCATCCCGGTATAGGCCTATTCTGATTTGATCTAGCTGATTGTTGATAATGATCAATATTACATTTCATTTATTATATTACATGAAATATTTATCTTTCTATGATTGAATAATATGAATTTTCATAATTCAGATTAAATATTCTGGTAGTTAATTATATTTCTTCATAGTCTATAAAACAGTTATTGATAACATGCAGTGTTGAGTTTGAAAGTGATAAAGCTATCTGCTTTGTCTAATGGTAGACAAGGATAGCAACGAGCTAACCAATGTTAATCTGGTACTGTACATTGACTTTACAACCTGAATCCCACAATAAGTTAGTAGGTACCATATAAGCTACTACAGTAGGCCTTATTGTTTACTTAGGAGCATGTATAAATATAAAAATATGCACTAATAACTATTATTAAACGAAAATCCAAATCAAATGCTGTAATTCACCCCGAAGATGGATTTGAATATACGAATTTGAATTTTCGTTTAATAATAATTATTAATTCATTAGCATTTGAATAATATTGCAATATCTCAGTCATTTCCAAAATGTAAAAATATGCAGTTTAAAATATACAATAAGGCCTAGGCTACATGCAGTTTGTCAAAGAAAACCAGGTTGAAGACGTTGAATATACAGAATGAACATTCTGTATTGTAATTATTACTTAACGAAAATCCTAAATAAATGATGCAAATCACCCCGAAGACCTCTGCTAGGTACTGCAGACATTGACAACAGGGTTAACAGCTAGATGGAAATTCGATGAGAACTACTATCCAAAAATTAGTTGCCAACCCGGGAATTGAACCCGGTACCTCGGGTTAATTAATGCTAATTAATATATAATTATTACTTGTTTTGTAACTAGTGATTTTAAATTAGTAATTTAGGATTTTCGTTAAGTAATAATTATATATTAATTAGCATTTGAATAAATGCATTCTCTATTTAATTCCATCTGTAACTGGTTGGCCGCTGTGGCTTCGTATAAAATGAGTGCTGCTATCCAGAGATTGTCAGTTTGGTCTAAGGGCAAGCATTCCTGACTAGCAATTGGGAGGTACCGGGTTCGATTCCCGGGCTGGCAACTAATTTTTGGATAGTAGTTCTCATCGAAATTCCATCTAGCTGTTAACCCTGTTGTCAATGTCTGCAGTAGCAGAGGTCTTCGGGGTGATTTGCAGCATTTATTTAGGATTTTCGTTAAGTAATAATTATATATTAATTAGCATTTGAATAAATGCATTCTCTATTTAATTCCATCTATTCTGTATTGTATTATATTACAAAAGTCATGCATTATTATACTAGCAGGTAACCCGTGCTCCGCAAGGAGCTAATTAAAACCTTGAATAACTGGACCTAATGAGATCTTGAAGAATTTGAAATAAGCCTATAAACATCCTCGATAAATTAAGAATCTATATTTCCAAAATCTCAAGTTGATCAGTCCAGTAGTTCAGACGTGATGATGCGTCATTCGTGAATTTCCTATCCCGTACGTTTATAAGCCAGTTCTTTCCTTTATTATATTATGATAGATTAGGACACCACGCAGAGACATCAAAATAACTGTCCAAGAGAATAGTTAACCTACGGTACTTCTTATTGTCTTCATTATGCATTATAGTATTGATTGGGACATCACCCTGAGACACCAAAAGTTTCCAAGAGAATTGCATGGTGTTACTTCTTCATTTTCCTAGGGACACCATTCCGGGACAGCACCACATTCTAGTGAACTTGGTGACCCACTGGTGTCTCATCTGTAGCGGACCGGCAACCATTCCTGGTGTCTCACTGGTATCCTCCAGCTTTTGCTTCACACACGGACACCACTTGAGTCTAATCTGGTGTCCCACTACTGAGTGACCGTGACACAGCCTGTTGTGCTGGCTGGTGTCCTAATGTAAATCGGGCCCAAGAAACAATAATTAATTACCGGTATTTAAAGTATCACAACTCAAGTGACAAGTTTCAAATGCTCATTTCAGTAGCGAGTATTGTACTGTACAGTAGTGAGTTACCAGTAGCCTACTGTAAATGAAATATTTTTGTTTGTCCATTCACTAGAATTGATATTGTTTTTGAAGGGACGGATTCAAGGATCCAAAGGTTCAAAGAACCCCACACGTCAACCGAAGCTTATTGTGTTCCCAAGTAGTATGTTAGGCAAACCAATACCTGTGTCCTTTACAAGAACCAGGAGTTTTTCACTATACTAACATCCCATTCATCACCTGGTTGCTTGATGCAATCCAGTGTGATATGCTTGGCAGACTCTTCAGACTGATTAGTCCTCGTGACCTACGTGACGAGTTCCACTCCTGGCCTTCTTTGAAGGTCGTTCCGCTGAGGAAGGGGTGGCCAAGTTGCCTCTAGGGCACCTGGTCACCCTCGACTCAGCCTCTTGACCTACATTTGTGCCAGGAGTTTCACCCATCTCTGGTCTCTTGGGTTTTTCTTTTTGCCCCTCCGAAACTGCCCTGATGGGGCAGATCCCGTGTGTTTGAAGGCAAGGCAACTTCTGGAGTTGCCTTGGGGTCCCTTTTAGTCGCCTCCTACGACAAGCAGGGATACTGTGGGTGAATTCTGGTTTTCAACACATTCTTGAGTACCTACTGTACGATGTTCGACTCAAAGCTCCCCCAACCCACAGGAGGCTAGAATTGATAAGTGAGATATCCTCCATTGTTTCTCATCTGATATCCTTCCCCTCTATAATGCTTTCTCTCATTGAGAAAAGAATAATGTGCGATTTAGATTGTTTTGAGAGGATCTTTCCACAGTGTAATTTCTTGTACTTGTGTAACGGAAAGTTTTGAATAGGCCGCCATCTGCATGAAACGTCTTCCACCTCCACTTATCCGTATAGTGCTGCTATGCAGTAGCAGTTGACATTTTGTTGAACTAGACAGACAACTATTTTGATTGTTTTTGTTACCGTTGTACGTTCAGTCTTCAGTCTTCACCCAGTCTTCCTTCACCTCTTCATCAGTGTCTTCACTCTTCAGTTTTAATTTCAATACGTTGCACGGTGAATGCATGAAGATACTGTAGTTTATTTATTTGTCTCTGGTGTATGTTAGTAGGCCAGTTGGTTCGAGATAAAGTGGTCACCGGTTGAATAACAGCTTTTTTAGAATAAAATATGCGAGTTTGAAGTTATTAATTTACTGTTTTGAATGATTGTGAATAAAGTGAACCAGTGATGAATGTGTTGTGTGAAGTTTTTAACTACAATAGCCTACATTACTTGTAAGCTCAACACTTCAATTCTTCAAGCAGCAATTCAACGATTCACATCGTTTTCTGGAAAAGGTAGGATTAATATTCATCTCATCTACAACAGCAGTATCTGAAGTCGAAAGGTAGGACCATTTCAATAACATTCTATTGACTTTGTAATTATCATTTGCTTAGCGTTACAAGCTCTTATTGGTTTCAGTTTTGTTTCCCTTCCTTCCCTTGTAGATAATATTATTATAGCATAGAGAAACAATAGCGTAAGTAGATATCCCATGGTATAGGACGTTTATGTCGCAACTTTTACTATTATCTCAAGCCGATAGTCCACATAGTTCTTTTCCTTGAAGCTGTGGGACGCTCGTAGTCTCTCATACTGTGCCGTTCATACACTCTCACCCCAACAAAACAGTAAAAATCGACAGAAATCGGCTTGAGATAACAGTAAAAGTTGCAACTTAAACGCCCTATACCGTGGGATATCTATTTACTACGCTATTTCTCTATGATTATACCGATTAAACTGTGTTGATATATTTGATGGTAGATAATAATTATATAGGTAGCCAAATTTATTCCTGAGGAAGAAGCCCACATGAGCTGTAGAGGTTTGTGCGTGGGTAATGAGTTGATGATGAGAGTACAGTTTTAGGTGTGTTCCGAAATATTGGGGAGTGATTTTAGGCTCATGAATTGTATTTTGAGAAGTTTGGCTCTTGAGTGGTCACCCTTACATCAGGAGTAACAGGTGCATGTAGCTTAACTTTATCGTTTGCTTGTCAGCGCGACCATGAAACCAATCGCTTCCCCTAACTTACTAATGATTGATATTGTTTTAATAATATTATTTATGAGCATGAAGGATATTTTTACTTGGAGTAGGCTTATAAATTACGATGACACTGCGTTCTCGCTCAATTGTTGGAGATTACTGATAGACTATTATTATTGAGACTAGCTGGTAGCCCGTGCTTCGCAAGGGTCTAATAATAAAAACTTGACCTACTGAAATCTTGACCAAAGCTATTAATGATTGATATGAAGGATATTAATATATTATTGATATTATGAGCATGAAGGATATTTATTGAAGTAGGCTTATACATTATAATTACACCGTGTTTTTGCTCAATTGTAGGGGATTACTGAAAGGCTATTATTTGAGACTAGCTGGTAACCCGTGCTTCGCAAGGGTCTAATAATAAAAACTTGACAAACTGAATACTTGACCTACTGAAATCTTGATGAATTTGATATAGGCCTATAATCTAAGAATCAATAAGCAAAATTGCAAGTTAATCAGACCAGTAGTTCAGACTTGTTGATGCGTCATATTCGTGAATTTCCTATCCCGTACGTGTAGGGTCTATAAGCCAATTCTTTCCTTTATTATATTATAGCTTATGAAGGACATTTTTTACTTGAAGTAGGCGTATTATAAATTATAATTATATGGCGGTCTTGCTCACTTAATAAATATTACCTATATCAATACCGATAGGTATTTTAGCTTACTGAATTTTTGTTCTATTTTTGTTGAATGTATTATACATAGGTAGATACTGTATCCTTGTATTTTGCTGTCGCACCTTGTGCATACGCCGATATCATTAAATGATATCGAATGAATGAAATTTTGATATCGGCCTATCTTATTTGAATTCAGCCTATATTACCGATTAGTTTGCAACTGTAATTTTATTATTTTAAGATACGTAAGCTATTTCGTGAATAATAATTTATCATTCATGAAGAATATGAATAGAATAGCTGATTGATGAGAACTTGTACAAACAGTTAGCTAGTAGAGATGGGAAGTTCGGATCACTTTACTGATTCGGGTCAGTCGTTCACGTTCACTGCCGCGACCCGTTCAAAAAGACCCGTTCAATTGAACGGTTAATTTTCTATAGCTTTCCTATAAACAAGCTAAAAAAAAGGTCCACCACAGTTGATTGTGTAAAGACAGTAAAAACAAGGGTTTACTCCAGTTGGTGAACGGGTTTTTTGAATAAATGTGATCCGGATCACTCGTTCATCTTAATGACCCGTTCAATTCGAACGGGTCATGACCGAACGACACATCTCTATTAGCTAGGCTTGGCTTGTTTCGCCACCGTATCAATTACAATAATTCATGTTCCTTTGAAATCGTATTGATTTAAATCAGAAATATCATTGTATTAGTTAGAAAATGTGATTCTTCATGATTTGATTCAGAAGGTAGGGAATTGATGGAAGATGGAACTTAAATCTACATTTTTACTGTAGTAATATTATGTTATTCAATGTCATTTAGGCCTAAATTCGGTAATTTAGGGTTGCGGTATGTAGGCTACTGTATTGAAAAAATTATGATTCTAGGTAATTTAGGTATCTTGTTTGACGCTTTTGTGTTGAGTTTATTTTTTATCTGCATGTTTTCAAATCGAGTTAATTATACGAACATGGAGGCAGTCATATTTTACTGCCCTTTTCAGGTACAAATATTGGCTTGTATGTTTGTTGTTTACAGGTTATTGGTAACGTCGTGGATAATATTTTTATTTCGTACACCATTGTGATTGATGCTAATTACTTTTATCAATCTTTGTGCTTCCTAATTAAAATTCTTCACCCTTTATTTCAAGTTGAATTTGAATAATTTATCTCGATTTTTTCATTTATGAGGGTGCAGTTGGGGGTCATTTGAGTCAAGTTTGAGCTAATTTTGGTAACTGAACTCAATATTTCGGTCAATATTGATGAATTTATCGTTTTTTGAGCTTTATTTTTAATTTAAACTAGTTTGAACCGTGATTTTTGGTAAAATTGTGTAATTTATGTATTTTTTATCCTTCGACGTTAGGTCGAAATTTGACCTATGTAGTCAAAATATATACGTAGTCAAATTGACAGCACCGATTGAATGGAAATCTTCTTTTAGTAACTGGATTCAATATTTCGGTCAATAATAATGAATTCTTTCGTTTTGTGAGCTTTCTTTTCAATTTAAACCAGTTTCAACCGTGATTTTTGGTAGAATTGTGTAATTTCTGTATTTCTCATCCTTCGACGTTAGGTCGAAATTTGACCTGTGTAGTCAAAATATATCACCTTTAATACAGTCAAATTGTCAGAATTGATTGAATGGAGATCTTTGATGTTATTGATGAGGGTTTCTGCCACTTTTAAATAAATTTAATTAGTCTCAAACCCAAAACGGTTGTTCACCTGCACGACCAACAAGTCGAATTCTGTCTCTTTCTCTGGCTGTACCTGGTGTAGGCTTGTCTCCATATTTTAGTCTCCGAAATTTGTGATTATTTCAATTAAATAAACCAATTAATTACCCGATTCAGTGCTAAAAATCGAAAATTTATTGTTCGTGTTAACGTTTTGATGTTGTGAAAAGTGATGAATAGTGGTTATTCTCAATCTACAATGATAATAAGTTTGATACCGAGACAAGCCTACGGACTACACAGAGGCAGCCATTTCAAGATTTGAAGGTAAACTTTGAAAATTTTCGTAGTTGTTTCATCAGTTTTCATGTATTGTTTCACCCCCAGTGCTTCCAATTTATGTCGATTTGTGATCCTCTCAATTGATTATCAATAGTTTTCACCCCTAATTTGAGGCTTAAGTCGTGCATAATTATCTATTTCGAATTATTATTTTTCATAATCGCCATTTGGTCGGTAGGCTAATGCAGTTTTACGATTGAAGTTTTTGTGATCGTTAATTTCAAAGTGAGGCTCAGTTCTGTTTTTCATAGTAAATTATTATCGATATTTCTTTCTACTAATTAAACTTATTTGCTGTTAGGGCAATTATTGAAAATGAAATTATATTTAATAATACGGTAATTTATATGAGCTAAGTAGGCCAACTATTGAATTGATAATTATTTATAGGAATCCCATTATCCCATAAATGAATATTATGTTATGAATAAGGCTGAATAGGAAATTAATTCTTATCTTTCAGGTACCGTATCTATTATTCAAAGTTAAGCGCTGCGTTCAGAATATTGTTGAATAATAATTGAAGTTGAAGTTATTCTTGAGTTCATTGGTAAATTATTGAAAATTGAATGATATTCAATGTAAGTTTCTGTGAGCTAAGTGGGTTATCTATTGAATTGATTATTTGAATGTAGGATCCCGATACGAATATTAGGTCTGTAGCATAGAATAAAACAATCTTGATTCTTCTCAAGTTTATAAAACTTTCAAGTTTTTTCTGGTCTGTAGACTGTAAAATAAATTACTTTTATATTTCTTTTTACTAATTCACACTATATGCTTTTGGGGGAATTATTAAAAATGAATTTATATTTAATTATGAGCCAAGTAGGACAACTATTAGACTCTATTTTTCAAGGTTCGATTAGCGTTAAAAATTCTTAAATATTGAAGCATAAGTATTTTTTAAGTTCATTTAGAAATAACTGAAAATTGAATGATTTTCTTTTTACTGATTTATAAAGATTTGCTTATAGGAACAAAAATATAATGTTAACAAATGCTATGAGCTAAGTTGAGTAGGTGATCTATTGAATTTATACTTGTAGGATTCCGATAAGGATATTTGAGTCTAAATAGAAAATGATTTCATAATTATTTTCAGGTCTCAATTCTTCAATATTAGCATAGTGTTCATATACAGTAATATAATACAGTCTACTGTATGAAGTATAGGCCTACTGTTGAGTTCATTGTTTTTGTTCAGTGTCTGACTTGAATACGCCAATTCTTCAGTGATGACAAAACAGGTTCACTGGATCTCGGTTCTTTCTCACTTATCTCTCTCTCCCACACCATCTTGTCTTATATATTCTCTCGCTCTCCAAGTTGACAATCCTTGTAACAATATTGATGAATAAAGTATATCTCTCCCATTCACTCTCTCACTATCACTCTTGTCATCTCATAAATAGTGTTTCATTTTAATACTGTATTCGCTTCAAGGACAGAATTCTAGCAGCTGTGCAATCTTGGAATTATTATATATTTTTGTTCAAAATAATTAAGGTATTGTCTGGATGATCGGAAAGGCTGCGTTTATAGTATTGCAATATTTTGTTTTCCTGCTAACTGAAACCAATATTCTCGTTCGGCACACAACTCTAGAAATTGAAATAGAATTTATTGTTTTATAAAATTTAGGAACTAGGTGAATTTCGAATAAGATAGAACTGTCTCATTGAATTATTTTGTTTTATTGAATTTCCGGTTTATCCAAAATTCTCGCTCGGCACACAACTCTAGAATTTGAAATAAAATTCTGAAAAATAGAATTTATTGTTTTATAAAATGTAGGAACTAGGTGAATTTGAAAGAAAGTCGAATGCTGTTCTCTGTGCAAAAGCTAAAAATAAACTTTTTACTCGTGATATTTTTCAAAGTTTCTCGAATTGTATATCATCAAGCTATCAAAATGAAAAAGTTTTCTCAGGAAAACATTATTTTTCCGATCATTACATTTTGAGATATGAGCGCCTAAAGTTTAGATTTTTGGGACAGAACATTTCAAATTCGGTAAGAGATAAATCCATGAGATTTAGAGGATAGATTCTTCATGGTATTGTTGATCTAGTAAAACAATAAGTTTTTGAAAATATCAATTTTTGAGAAAGTTATTAAATGTATTAAAAATAACTCAACTAAACGTTATTTTCGTTTTTTTTAGTAAATTGAAAAACTATCTTAAAAATTGATATTCTCAGTAAGTTTTTTTTACTAGATCAACAATACCATGAAGAATCTATCCTCTAAATCTCATGGATTTATCTCTTACCGATTTGAAATGTTCTGTCCCAAAAATTTAAACTTTAGGCGCTCATATCTCAAAATGTAATGATCAGAAAAATAATGTTTTCCTGAGAAAACTTTTTCATTTTGATAGCTTGATGATATACAATTCGAGAAACTTTGAAAAATATCACGAGTAGAAAGTTTAATTTTAGCCTTTGCACATCCTTAATCTCTCATTCCAAGCTGGTGAAGGTATTTTTTCAAAATGAAAATAAAACCTGTTCATGTATTGCTAATCTTTTTTTTACAAACCGCATGTGATCTGTCCAGTATAACGTTAAAACGAGTGTCATTAGTTTCAAGACATTTATTATGCAAGGATTTTCCCCATTATTGAAATTCATGCTACTCCAGGCTCTTTATTTCTCATCAACTCTCATATTTCTCACGCACAAGTCTAGGATTCATCATCATCCCTCTCAATCATTATCCAGGCACAAGCCTAAGAGCTTACGTAGGCATCACCCTCAGTACCATGTGAGCACCACTATTAAAGTTGAAGTAAAAACAACTTGTAAAAATCAAATTAAAAATAATATTGATGTCATCAATATAATTGCAAATTATTTGGTTTTGGTGAAAACCGCTTGTAAATCTATCCCGTGTAAGTGTTGTTAATTATACGAAAGTGGTTTTATTCTTATGGATTTTTCGTTAGTTTGTAACCTACTTGAAAACCAGAATATCAATACCCAGGCTATACTGTAATTCTGTAGGCTCTTTATTTCTTAGCAGCTCTCATATTACTCAAGGTCTCACGCACAAGTCTAAGACTCTTGTGAGCATCACTATCAGCCAAACTAAAGTATCTACAAGTTCGAAAAATCCAGTCGAAATTGTTTCCGATTTCATATTTCATCAATCTAATTCTATTAATCTATTGGTTTTTACTATGTTTTTCTTTCTTTAGTTCTATTAAATTAATATCTATTCAAATGTACAATTATTTTTTATTCATGCATCTTTATTTTAGTATTTTCATTATCCATTTTTCTTATTACATGCCTGAAAAGTGCGTTAAAAATCGTGGAAAAATATAGGGATTCGGAAATGCATCATAATTAGGCTCTCCGATTAGTTGAAGTGAAATAGTTTTTCAGGTTATTCAGATTATTGTCGAAATAGATTCAGACATCTTGGAATTGGTCAACGTTGACGTTGTAGATAGATTACTGACCTCAGCAGTCATCAATTCATGAAGACGCTCTCTGATTGGTCAATTCGAAGTTGTCTTTGGGAAATAAGAATTTCTCTCTTCCGCGGTGAATGGGTCAGTTATTGCATGCGAGAGGGAAAAGAGAATTTCCCACTCTCCCACCCGGCCTCATCATGTCGGAGGGTTGATGGACTATTTTTTGTAAATTATTTAGAATATTTTCACTCATATCTCTTTCAAATCGCAAGTATAATGGGTGGGAAGTGTTTTAAAAATTCTAGAATAATTTGGGAATTCGTTTTTGTGAAAGGAACAAGCTCTCTGATGAGGGGAAGTATTTACCTAGTAGTGGGAGTAACTTTGTGGTGATTTGGTGGATTTGTAAATAGATTTGTGCGACATCTTGAAATGGGTAGGTTGACGTTCTATAAGGAAAGTGATGCATCAGCCTAGCCAAACCTGCTGCAACAAGTCAGTCTACAGTCGTCTTTGCCTTGAATAGCTTCGATCGCTAGTTGGTCTCCCTTGTCATTGTCTTATTACTTTGTAATTAATCATTTCGTTATAACTCGGTGTGTTATTGTGAATATACTAATTGAATGCTCCTTTTCATGTATTTTATTACGGGTTTGTGAAATTATTGGCGGTGATATGACTTTGGTTAGTGAGAAGTGAAACTTGGTTTTCGGTTCATGTCTTCCTTTGAGGTAGGAAATGTATTTCAATAATCATAACTCACCCCTCATGGTATAAATTCGATTTCAATAATTGATGTAGTTTATTTTAGAAGGCTAGGCCTTGAATTTCGTTTCATTCCCATATATTTTTAAGATAATTAGTTCGTAATATGTTCGATTTCAGAATACTGCAAACGTTAAGGGAATAGGCGTGTTGGTCTCATGCATTTGATGTTAAAATCTAGTAATTTTCAATATCAAATTTGTGTGGTCGATTCAGGTCAAAATTCCTTTGTAGTCTTCTGAAATTGTTCTGTAATAAGTGTGAATTTTGTAGTTGATTTTCTCGAATAATATTAATTGGGTTTGAACATACTGCGTTATTAGATAGATTTACATTTTGTCTTATGTATCTTGTATTTTGGCGAAATACATATTCTATTCTATTAGAGATAGAAATCAACCTAGTCTATTGTACGTTCAAAATAATTTTGTTCCGTATTACTGCTTTGTAGGCCAATGTGCCTTTGTTTTATGAGTTTCTTCTAATACTGTCAGTAATACTCATATATCAACATCAATGCCTCATATTCAACCAATGCTGCAGACAGTGTAATGTGTTTTGCTTGATAGTGTCAGTATGAATAGAATCAATGTCACTGGCTCAAGCAATAGTGACTGTTGAATGTGACTTTTAATGTAGCCTACAGAAAGTAGTTCCACCTTCCGCGGTTAAAAATATCACTCCGCGTTGTTGCTCGGACTCTGTCAACTGTCAAAATTGTGCTGGATGTTGTTCTTTTGTATAGTGTTTCCAGTTTTGTCTTAATTGTTTATTCAAATAGAATCAGTGCAGTAATTAATGTCAAATCCCACGTTAACAGTGATGATAAAAGTGAATTTACTAGTGAAGTGATTGAGTTCAATCTATTGAGTGTTGGATACAACAGTTGAGATAATGTGATGGCTTGATTTCCAGGTCTGTACTTTTCATTTTTAACTATTTGATTTATTCATATCTCTTTTATATGAATTAAATCTGATAGGTCGCTTTTGTGCTAGTAATCTAGGATTTTGATATGTGAGATTTTGTTGAACTACGTTAAGTAAGTTCTATTCCCTATCTATATGCCGGCTATCTATGTAGGACTGATTTCACCATTCAATAGCAAGGTTTTGAACAATTATAGTTTGAGATTATCAACTGAATGACAGTTTTATTGACTTTGAATTGATGATTTTATTGGGTTTAAGATTTTAAAAAGTTGATTTAATACCGAATACGATTCAAGTAACAAGCTAAACATTTAACCTACAACCAACTTAACTAGGCCACGTCGTACTGTATCTGAAAATTAGCCTATTATGCAATAATTATCCCTATTATCAGTTGTATTGATTTTGTATTGATCCCAAGATTGATTTTGATTACTGTTTCCAATATTATGTTAGATGCTGACTGTTTAATAGGTTTTGGACGATTCTAATTTGATAACAACTAAATAATTAATCTGCTTATTAACATTAAATCAAAGTTTATTTAAAATCTATTCTGATTTCACAATTCAATACTAGGTTTAGACAATTCTAATTTGAGATTATTAACTGTATAATCGATTTATTAACGTTGAATTAATATTATTTTATCTTACAATCGTTAAGATTTTAAGAGGTTGATTTAATTAGTTCTGACTTCATCATTGAATACCAGGTTTAGACGATTCTAATTTGAGACTATTAACTGAATGATCGGTTTTTCAACTTTGAATCAAATATTTTGTCGGGTTTAAGATGTTGAGAAGTTGATTTAATAGCGTAGGCTATATCATGCATGTTCAACGTTTAACCTCTAACCAACATCCCTACAGTCAAAGCTTTAAATTATTAACTATGCAATTATTTTTAATTGATCATAATGTCAAGATTTTCGTGAATTACTAGTGAACTCAAGGTGTGCGCGTACAAAGAGCGTTCAGGAGTTCCGAGTTCCAGCGGTCAGAGCTCTAGGTTATATTTAACTAGGTTAGTTCTAAACATTATATTATGATACCTTCTATATCCTAGGCCTATATTATTCTTCCAAGACCGCTCTATGTGTTCCATTAATTTTTATCAAAGCAGGTTATTCTATAAATATTAAGAGACCAGTGGAACTTATAGGCTAGATAGTAGTCGGCCCTAGTTCTTATCTGATGAAGTAATTCTTGTCCTATGAGATTTTAGTAAATTTTCAGAAATAAATTGCGAGGTTACGCAAACTTTTATGTTTGAAGTGTAAACTATTTTCAAATGCTAGTTGTTTTCTTGATGAAATGTCAGTGCTTTCCCCTTGCTATATTATTATTTAGTTGAAAGTAATAATTACTGGTGGTTCGGAACCCACTTGAAGCTGTATGGCCACTCATCCTTGTCATTATCGTACCAACACACACGCTTTTAGCTCATGTGGGCTTTATACTTGGCGAAAAAAATAATGTGTAGATTTATTAGTGGTTATTATCATGAATATTCTAACTAAATGTATGATTCTTTATTTATTTAATTCCGGGGTTTGTGCTGTAAATAGGATTTGTTTTGTGTTGGTGAAAATAATGTGTTTCTAAAATCCTAGTCTCGATGTATATTTTAAAATAAATCAGTTATAGCTAATTACTCATGGTGAAAATAATTTGTTTCCGGCATACTATCCTCGATATTAGTTTTAAAATGAATCAATATTAACTCATTCCTTGTGTTATAAATTCAAGATCATCAGATAATATTTGTTAAAGCTGGCTAGGCCTTTCATTCAATTCCATTTACAGAGCTGATGGAAATAATTATAACTAGATAATTAGACTGCAATTGGAAGCTGTACGTTTTCATAGAATACTGCCAACCAATGTGTAATTAAAACAGGTCATTGTATTCTGATCACCTTGATACAAGCAGTAAAGTCATGATTTCATTTGCAGTTGATATCGAAGAATTCATTCTTATATCTTTTGATGCTTAGCCTACTGTTTTTGAGCAATTGGTGTGGTCATTTCAGGATGTTTTTTTGAAGTTTTAATCGCTCATTTGTATTTAATTTCATGCAAGTTATACCAATTTACCTACTACGGTAGATTTACTTATTTTAGTCTAGTATTTTGTCTTTTTAGAAACCATTGTGTTAGGTTCGGAATCCACCCAAGATTTCAGGTCTACGCGCCTTCAATCAAAAGCTTTACTTTTTTCATTGCTCGTCAGTTGTTTTTTTCATTCCATGATATTGAATAGAAAATTAATAATAAGCGGGTTTTTGTAAACCACTAATTTGTTTTCTGCTTGTCTAGATAATCAATTTTGTTCTTAAAGCAGTGGTCCAAAACCCACCCGATATTACAGTTTCATTATTCTCCTTAAGAAAAAATAGAAAAGTATAACTTTCAACACAATCGAATAATTATCAATAACCTCCTCAAATGAAATGAAATGATACTTCAAACAGTAAGCTAGGATTTTATAAGGCATTCATACCTTCATTGAAAACTGGTTGACGAAAATCACAGATCTCTCTCTCACCGTGACACAAAACTAGCCGATCTAATTTCACAACTTATTATCACACAACTTATATCACAACAAATTAAAAGGAGTAATTAGCTAACTAACTCACAATAAAACACTTCATAATTAACACAATTTCTATTCAAAAGCAATAAGACAAACACTAACAAAATTGAGACGACTGACTAGCTGTAGAGTGTAGACTGACTAGACTGGGCTGATGCCTGATGGGCTCGCTCGACACTCGACAAGTTGAAACAAGCAAGAGGCTGCCTGCTACCAGACAAAGACAGAGTTGTCATTGTGACGTCCAACACTCCTTCTCTTTCCAACGTTAACCGACCAAAATTTCAAAATGTCGCAAATATCAACCTAATTTTTCAAACCACCCCAATAATAATTTCACTACCATACAAATACTTCCACTCATCTAAGAGCCTTTTTGTTATGCAAATATGAATCCCCAATTATTTTACGATTTTTAAAACACTTTCCAACCATTTGAGAAGCAATTTGATGGGAATCTGAGTGAAAATTGAAAAAATTACAAAAAAAACGCCATTAACCATCGGGCATAGAGGGAAATTCCCTTCTCCCTCCTTCATGCTACAAGATTCCCTATTCGGCTAATGCAAAGGAAAGGAACATTTTATTCATCACTGCACAGTCTAATAATTTTCGATTATCCAAATCAGAAACGATATTCCCCAGGTGAATTCCGAACCACCCGAGAATAAGGAAGATTACTCTATTCATTCTGTGATAGTTATTTTCTGTGGGGTTTTGATGAAAGTCTTTATTTGAGCTTCCATAATGAAATAAAAATATAAGTCAATTTGATCGATCGTTTTTCTATGGTTATGTTCGCCGGTCGAATTTTCGGTTCAATTTAGAGATGTGTCGTTCGGTCATGACCCGTTCAAATTGGACGGAACAGTCAGGTGAACGAACGAGTGATCCGGATCACACTAATTTAAAAGACCCGTTCATTTCAGACCCGTTGAAAAGAATGGTGTTCACCCATTAAAATGTTTTTGCTTGTTTATTAGGCATAGTTTTGAGTTTTTATAATCTTTTGAACGGGTCGCGACAGTGAACGAGACTAGTAAAGTGATCCGAACTTTCCATCACTAATTCAATTATTATTTTTGATACGATGGTAGGTGAAGAGGTGTAGAGGGGAGCTAGCGTCGGAGTTTCGCCACTGCGCCGCTACTTAGCGGAGAGCGCTAGTGTGCCACTCTATTTGTTTACCTGTTGCATCAGTGCCAGTGCTTCTCACTTTGTCTTTTTAGCCCAGTCAATAAAGGTTTTTTCGATCCGAAAATTAAATAAAAGCTGAATCTTCTACCATCGATAGAACCCTCCCAGAGGGTCATTCTCCCAAAAGTCCCAAAAAATCCCCTTGGAGCTTTCCCCCCTAGCACCCCTCAAAGTTGAAAAATGCAGGTAATCACGGAGAATCAATTATCTCTGTACCCATTTATCGGAAACAGCTCTATTATATGCCATTCGATTAGTTACATTATGGACTACAATATTAGTTTTATTCATTTTTCCAATAAAATTAACAGTTTTCTTGATAAAATAATATATATGTTAAAATTTATGGGGTTTGCGATTTTATTTTTTTGTTTTCTTCGATTAACTTCGAAGCAAGTAGTTTTAAAGGAAAATGAGCCAAATAATTAATGTAGCCATTCTCATTGCAAATCCATTGATGTATATTGTTATGTATTTTCGATTCGATTTGACGCCGTGGAAGGGGAAACAGGCGACGCGGAATGGCGCGGCTGACTCTCTTAGCCATAGTAAACAGCAAACTGGAAATCAATTATCTCTGTAACCATTAATCGGAAAAAATCTATCATGTGCCTTTCGTTTCGTTAAATTAAGGACTACAATATTAGTCGAATTCATTTCCTCAATAAATCAAACAGTTTCCTTAATAAAATAATTTAATGTAAAAATTTAGGGGTTTTTCGATTTGATTTTTTTGTTTTCTCTGATTAACTTCGAAGCAAGTAGTTTTAATGAGCAATGTGACGAATAATTATTGTAGCCACATTCATTGCGAATCCATTGATGTATATTGTTATGTATTTGCGATTCAAGTTGACGCTGTGGAAGGGGAAACAGCCGACGCGGCTTACTCCCTTCACCATAGTAAGCAGAATAATGCTGCTGTCTTCATTGCATCTCATTTACAGTATGTTGCTCGAAACAATCAATTTTGTCTATTGTTTTGACATGCGCTGTATATAGATTTTCACTTTTCAATACTCTTAAAAAATATTACAATTTTCATGATTTAAACATGCTCATGATAAAAATCAGGATTTCGTTGTTTTCTCACAGAATTTATTATATTAATTTGAAGTGTGCCTTCTCCATACGAGTCAGAGGTAACACAATTTGATAACTCTAGTTTCAGATATTGATGTTTTTCAACGAAGTTTCATGATATATTATGTGTCCGACTCCTTCTGATCCTTATTTTGTGAAAAATGAAGATTCAAAATTTATTTTCGTAGCTTTTCTTGTGTTTTAACTTGTTTCATCACTCTTTATAATTTAAACACTTGATAATGGAATGAATATCATCAGATCACGTGAACAAAAAAATTTTCAAGCTGAAAGTAGATTAATTTGTTGCACATTCGGTTCAAATATTAACAAATGTTACCAAATATTATCACATATAGTGAGAACGAATTATTCTGAAGCTTACTATTCTCACTGAACATGAAGAGGCAATACCAAGCCAGAATCGCAGTTCCGTTCAAATCATTATTATCAGAGCTTTCAAATTGATGCTATGTAACTATGGATGTTATCCCCATCTCAAAATTTCCCTATTTATCCTTATCCTGATTCAGAATAAAGTAGTTGATCTCTATAATCACAAAAATCAATTTACAGTACCTATAATAAATAGTAAAAATAACAAAATTTCTAGTAATAATGCAACTTTTTCTAGGTATGATTTCAAGGCTCATAAAATGACTTTTTCTCAATCACAGGCAGAAATTCCAATGATTATCATAATAGTAATTTAATGGAAACTGTTTATATTGTACATTGTTCGACGTAAGATAAGCTACATCTTTAAGGTAACCAACTTATTCAGGATTATCATGTTTATGAATGAAAGCGAGACTGTGATAGAAGATTGGTCAAACTGAAATATAAACATTATAGACAATCCATATTTCTGATCAACTATAATTATAAATGATAGTATCAAGCCGTAATGAATTGAGCAACTGAATTTCAAAGTTACTATCCACTGTTCAAATCGCACTGTGATTTCCTTTTACTTCCAAATGGATTGAATTGCCTCACTCTTCAACGTAACAATTATTGAAAAAAAAACCAGTGGAATGTGAAAGTCATCAAATAGCATTTGAATTTCAATTTTCAGATGATGAAATTCATAGAAAACTAATTCTTGAGAGAATAGTGATGAATTGCAAACAGTGCAAGTAACATTGATACAAAGCGATACAATGAAAGTCAACATCGATTAATTTAATATTGGACTTATCAAATTTATATTATTTATAAAGCTTATGAAATGTAAAACCAACATTTTAAATTTTCTCTACTGGAGCAAAACATCGATAGAAAATAAAGAAGAGTCAATCATAAGCACAATATACTTGTGTACTAGAATTCACTTGAACTAACTCATCACTTCAACCCTTCAATGATCACAATGAAATAGAATGGTATAAAAACCATGGAATTGATAATCAGGTACATTTTTCAAATAGCTTCACCCAACTAAATCTGTGAATGCTAAGTCATAAGAAATCATGTTCGATAGATTCAATTTGAATGCTTCAAATAGAAAATGATCTATTCTTTTGGTGCCCTAATCAAAATCAATTTCAATCAACATTAATCGACATAAAGAAAAGCTTCTGCCAACCTTGTATAGTGAATGACAAGATGCGAGTGGAGGTGAAACATCGATATGTTAACAAAAATAATAGAAGATGATGAATCGTCTTTCAATTAATCTTATACGGTAGGGTACTTTGTGGTTAAATGTGAAACACTTTCATGATTTTCCTACCTTTTATGCATGCTTACTCTTCCTTAATTTGTATGTTTGCATGGCTTTCATCTTTAGAATCTACTGAATTTTCATATTGGACTGTCTAAATAATCTAAATTCAACTAGTAAGAACGGAAGATAAGCTACTTTACAGAGAGAATCATAGAAAGTTTCGACTCAACAAGCCCAATGTATAATTTTTTTTATGCCTCAGCCGTCATATATATTTGGCTCAACTGAAGGTATATTATCAACCTGGCCTGAAGAATATTAACTGTAGAAAACAGCAAACACTGCACGCTATGATTTTTCAGGAAATTGCCACTGTTAACACTATTGTAATCTATGATTTATCTCAGTTTTTGACATAAATTATGATAAATTTTAGTATAGAATTATGATCATACACACATATTTTAAATATGTATTATATTATGTAATAGTATGAATATTTTATCGGATGCAAACAATATCTTTGACTGTCATAGAATTCATGATTTAGCAGATCTATAACAACAAAATGATTTTAGAGAATTAAAATGTGAAAAATTAGTTTCATCGCATATCAAAACAATAGAAAAATTGATTGTTTCGAGCGCCATAGTGTGAATAAGATGCAACTTAGAAAGCAGTAGGCCTACTACTGTATTTTACTGTTTACTATGGTGAAGAGAGTCAGCCACGCCATACCGCGTCGACTGTTTCCCCTTCCACAGCGTCAAATCGAATCGCAAATGAATAACAATATAAATCAATGGATTCGCAATGAATGTGGCTACATTAATTATTTGACTAATTTTCTTTAGATTATTTGCTTCGAAGTTAATCGGAAAAAACAAAAATCAAATCGAAAAACCCCTAAATTTTTAGGTATATATTATTTTATCAAGGAAACTGTTTGATTTATTGAGGAAATGAATTCGACTAATATTTTGGTCCATAATGTAACGAATCGAATGACATATGATAGATTTTTTTCCGATTAATGGTTACAGAGATAATTGATTTCCAGTTTGCTGTTTACTATGGCTAAGAGAGTCAGCCGCGCCGTTCCGCATCGACTGTTTCCCCTTCCACAGCGTCAAATTAAATCGCAAATACATAACAATATACATAAATGGATTTGCAATGAGAGTGGCTACATTAATTATTTGGCTCATTTTTCTTTAGAACTACTTGTTTCGAGGTTAATCGGAGAAAACAAAAAAATCAAATCACAAACCCCCTCAATTTTTACATATATATTATTTTATCAAGAAAACTGTTAATTTTATTGAAAAAATGAATATAACTAATATTGTAGTTCATAATGTATCAAATCGAATGGCATATAATAGAACTGTTTTCGATCAATGGTTACAGAGATAATTGATTTCCCGTGTTTACCCGCATTTTTCATGTTTTAGGGGGTTGGGGCGGAAAGCTCCAAGGGGATTTTTTGGGACTTTTGGGAGAATGACCCTCTGGGAGGGTTCTATCGATGGTGGGAAATTCAGCTTTTATTTAATTTTCGGATCGAAACTGCTTTTTTGGACCTTCATTGACTGGGCTATTTCTCAGTTTGTTTTGCCTTTTGGTTCTTATCGTTGTGATGATTATGAATGATGGATTTGATATTGAAAAATGTAATAATTATTATTTGAAGATTGAAGTGGGTTGAATAAATTGATAGAATTTCGGTGATACATTAAGTGTTGTGAGTTTGGTTTTGAAGATTTGTGGTGTCATCTCAGGTTTGTGAAATACTACTAGGCTAGCCGATTCCATCTTCCTCTATTATTAATAGGTTTCAAGTTAATTATTTCTACATTAATCTTTCCAAGTAAATAATTCTTGGTTTATCTCTTGTGTTATTCTTTCTTCGTTGCGAACAATTTTGTCCACTATTTCATTTGTATTTCATAAAGCTTTGTAGCGATGTATCTTTTATAGGCACTAGCCGGTTTTAAAATTTGATACAGTGTTTTTCAAGGCTCTTACTGGTTGAGATTGAAAAATAATAGTCATTTAAATAATATTATAACATGATCTGATTCTAGCACTGTATAGGTTTTATTTAGTTGTTTTACGATAACACAATATTGCACGTTTATTTCATTATTGATTATTGCTTTTTGGGTAAATATTTCCCGTTATTCCGATTCTGATATATTTTGAAATTATGATACTAGGCTGCTTGTCAGGGCATTACCTTCGTTTAGTTTTATGATGCGTGTTTATATTAGTTTTTTGTTTTCAATATCGAAGAGTAAGTTTATGAATTCAAATTAAATCATAGTCCTGTCTGATTCTATTGTGAATTATTTTTAATATCTTTCCAACTTTGTTGTTTTCTGATTAATTTGATATTGTAAACTTATTCCCGTACGCAAGCCTTTGCAGGATCTTCACATTCGACTTTTTCAATTTATTCATCTACTTATTTATTAACATAATAATTGTTGTAATGTGATGTCCACATATCAATATCAGTTCTCAGTGTCTGGTTCTGTAAAAATATTTTCATACTCAAAATATTTTTGTGTTTGTTACGGCTGAGTGGGATATTCCTATTAGAAGTCATGTGAAGAATATTTTCCACTTAAAGTGATGTATGTGAATCCAGATCAAGTGATTTTATTGTATAGTAAGGTCCACGTTATAATGGCAGTGGAGAAAGATAAAAAACAGCTTTCCTTTTTGTGTAGTTGAGAAGTTGATATTGTGGTAATTATTCATATTGAATGAAAAATACTAAGAAATTGTCAAAAAACCACAGATTTATAAATCTCTCTTAGTCTTTTCATTCAAAAACAGCTTCTGCCTTGCCACTGCCTTCTATAGAGGATAGCTGATACCGGTATATCTGACTGTTCTTTCTTGTTTGGAATAATCAATTATAATTTATTCCTCAAGAAAATATATTTTTTAATGATTAAAGAATGAATTTTCAGAATTGAGATTGAATATTTTGTTAATTATATACCTACATTGTTGAAAAACGATCTGGCAACGTTGCGGAGCTAGAAAAGGATAACGCTATCTGCTTTATCGAATGATAGACAAGGATAAAAACACCAATGTCAATCGAATACCGCCATTATGACGTGGACCTCACTATTCTCCAAATCGTAAAGTAGCCTATCTATGAAAGCTTGCAGGTCTATTTTTGATAATTTAATTATATTTTCAACAAAAAATATTGTAACAAATGATGTTATTTATTAATTCATTGAAGTAAAATCACTTGTTGCTCTAGTTCGACCGTCTGTTAGTTGGCCAATACCACTAACTTCCACTGTAAAATTACTTTGGTTCGGAATGCACTTGAAACTGTTCTGTTCACTGTTTTTAGCGTAATTAACCCGCGCATAAGTCTTTGTATTATGTCTTTATCATCCTCACCCAAGAACGTCAAATAAACTAATTCAAATTTCATAAATGTGAACCGTATTTATAGATCTTGAAAATTATTTTTTCATGATTTATTGCTGGTTTGATAATTTTAAATTCAATTGGGAATTATCCGATATTTGAATGTGTGTTTTTGTGTTGTGTTGTAGGTGTGAAGCGACGACACAGTCAGCAGTCAGCAGTCAGCAGCAACGCATCGAATGCAACTTGGCATCCTGTCATGGACCACAGCTTTCAAGTATGCCACTTGACAGGTGAGGCTTTTAACTCATTTTCACTATTGATTCTGTGTTATAGATAAGATTAGTTTTCTTTACGTAGATTACTTTATTTGCAGGCATATACACTAATAATACAGCGATAACTATTCAATGAATTCAAGAAACAGGAATTGATTTGTAGTAGGCCTACGTTGGCTTATGGAGGGGAAATGAAAATTGAATTGAGATGTGTCGCATGTTCATTAATTGAGTCAATTATAAACAATTTATTGAAATGGTTTCATCAATAATTTGTAACTCCATAAATCGGTGGAGTTTGAACAAATAACATTTTATTCAGTTTTGCAAGTGATGTAGAACAAAGTGATACAAACATGACGTCAGTGAAATAAGTTTTGCATTTTGATCTCCATAATAATAATAATAAACGTTGATTTTCAACAGTAATTATTCTCAATCAGTGTTCTACTCTTTTGCTGTCATTCTAAAGACATTTTGTAGTTATTTATACAGTATTTGTTTTACTAGTCTGATGGTGTGATTTGTAAGTAAATTTCAATCTTATGGTTTCCCTGATGTTTTTAGGTTGAACGATCAGTTGTTGAGGATTATAAGGGAGGGGGACTCTCGACTGTGGAATGAAGAACTAGACTAGTTCCTGACAGGTACGTTCAGTCATATTTAATTTTGTGATTTTTATTTTATAATTTTAATGGTACACATGTTATTATGTTGACTGTGACTGTCAGTGACTCTGCTGCGCTGTTGAAAATTGAATTTTTTTTCAATTATTGTCAATGATAAAAACTCATAATAATATCTGATCGGCAGTACAAAGGTGTTGAGTCAAAACATAAGATTTTTCAGTAGAATAACTAGAGCTTTTAAATTCTCTTATGGAAGACTTTGAACAATTTCAAAATTAACACATTACATTCACTTGAATCGACAGTCTTGTTACTAATTCTTATCTGCTTGGTAATATATATTTAGATATAAATACTTGGAATATAATATTATACTTGGATGTTTTAAATATGTTGATAGAATTTATGCTTATTCAAATGTCATGTCTTTTGTACAATCCTTATCTCAATTGTATGTTCCTTATACTGCATTGAATTGATTACAATTATTTATGTAATGTGTTTGTGCAACAAAGTTTAACAACAATTAATTATGGCAAGTAGCCTTTGATTCATCCAACTTGTCAATGTGCAAAGAATCGACGAAGCTTTGATGGATTGAAGCCTAAACCTGGCAGCTGAGTTAAAATTAAAATACCTCCTTACTCAACATCATGAAGATATTGTACAACGTTTAGTTGACTATTATTGGTTGTTGATATGTTGAGAGTTAATAGATGTGGTTTACGTTTTACAGTGAGCAGAATGGGAGAGAACGAGGGAGAAGTTGAAGATCATCACTGCATGTCTCCGGAACATTCAAGCGAGCGAAGTGAGTTCTCACCACCTGAGATCATCACTGATGTGTCGCCGAGCGAAGTGAGTTCTCACCACCTGAAACCATCACTGATGTGTCGCCGAGCGAAGTGAGTTCTCACCACCTGAGATCATCACTGTCGCCGCGCGAAGTGAGTTCTCATCCCCAGTTGCAGTCTCCATTCATCTGGATTGCGTGGTGAGTCATCTTTAATATTTTATTTTTAGATATTTTGTTACAAGACACTTGTGCAGCAGTACCTTTTTGCTCGAATAAAATGAGTTGAGACTTGAGCCGCGCCCACCACACAAAATATCAGTTTTGCAACTTACAGGTCTCTTTTTTTATAACACAATAATTAATTTCGTCAATGTCGAGAGTAAATTCAACTAGAAAACATTAAATTTATGCTATAGTGAGGTTCACGTTATAATGGCAGAATTTGATTAACATTGGTGTTGCTATCCTTGTTTATCATTTGACAGAGGAAATAGCTGTATCCCTTTCTTGCTCCGCAATGTTGCCAGATCGTTTTTCAACAATGTAGAAATATAATTATTAACATGATATTCAATCTCATTTATGAAAATTTATTATTAGATTCTATTTGAAAAATATTCTTTCTTGTTTAATAAAATATAATTAATCATTTTAAACTACAATGGACAGTTACTATTCTATCAGATATACCGGTATCAGATATATTCTATAAAAGGCAGAGAATTTGCAACGATGTTCTATTTGTTCCCAGTGCCATTGTAACGTGGACCTCACCTCACTATAGTCGAGCAAAAATGAATAAACCATACTTGTATTTACCTTCGACATTTTGCAAATTGTTGTGAATTGTTGACCTAATTTCTTGAAAGAAATTGTTGCCTAATTTCTTGTTTATAACTTTCTTTTTCTTGTTAACTTTTCACCATTGAGTGCCGGTTGCACAATTATTCCATAATAATTATTCAACGTTATAATGAGATAATTATGATTGAGCACTAAAATTGTGTTGATGCTAAATTGTGTTGACTTGACATGCCTTGATTGTAATTTCATGACGGCGAATAGATTGAATTTGAGACGAGTCGGCTGATTGCCGAACACCACCCAACCCAATCAGCCAACCAGAAAGCTTCCTGCCCTACCGATTCGTCTGAAAACCCCTCGTGTGGCCTTGGCCTTTATTTTTCTAAAGCTGCGTTTACACCAATTCTTATAGATTCTACTAGTAGGCTAAAATGTTCTTGTATCAAATGGATTTGAATATTGTTTGATGTTGCACGTTAACTTGCACTTCATTAACAATTGGATGCTTGCAATTAATTATTGAGTTGAATATCAAACTAGCATGCAATTAAAAATTGGTATTATAGATTGCTAACTTGTATGGGAGTAGGGTTTGCTTGAATAGTTTCAGATTGACTACTTTCCAAAAGGTCGAGTGCATTATTTCTTGTTTATAACTTCTTTTTCTTGATAACTTTTCACCATTGAGTGCCGGTTGCACAAAAGCCGGTTAAATTTTAACGGGTCGTCTTATCAAAAAGGCCTTCTCTGATTGGTTCTCGTTAAATTAATCACGGTTATAATTTAACCGGCTTTTGTGCAACCGGGCCAAATTCTTTCGTTGTTGATTCTCTTCTCGGCTTGGCTTGTTCCACTTTGATGCCTCGCTTACAAACTTGACTGCTTTGCCTTTCAATCTTCTTCTGCATGATTTTGTCTTCAGTCCCTATTCATCAAAAATTGTCCTTTCTAATCACTTTTCGACAGTGTATTTTCTCTCCTGTTGTGACTGTTGGTTGCTTGCTTGTCTTGGTGCGCCTTTAAGATCCCCATCATTTCATTTCATCATTCATTTTCTTCTCATTTTTCACAATTTTATTGTTGACTGCATGGGCGAGAGCACGGCTATTTGGCATGAGACGCACGAGCATGGTTTGTTGATTGGCATCAAGTTGACGATTCAACCATGATCGTAATGTCGTCGCCCCTTTCATGTGTTACAGGAACGAGAGTTGGCAGTCACATTAACTCTGGCATTCAATCACATTATTTCCATGTTATCAAATTATTCGTCATTTTATGTTGTATACGTTCATCTTTTGATTTTATGTTTTATTCATCAGTAATGAAATCTCATTTTCTGTTTTTAAAATCATGTAGTTTTTTTTTATTTTATGTTTTATTCGTAAGTAATAAACTAACATTTTCTGTTTATCATGTAGTTTCCATTTTTATTTTATCCACTTGTTTATTATTTTGAAGGTATATTCCATGTGGGAGCCTTCTGAGTGTTCATCTGTAGCGTTATTTATTATTTGTAACCTTGAGTCGCCCTCCCAATACCACATATTATTATGTTGGTGAAAATTAGAAGTAGTGATATTAGATGTAGTGCCCCGCCCCCCCATCCAAGGATTCAACTCCTTCCATTATTACTTATCGTTGTGGATGTTGAGTATAACATTGTGTTGTGGCATAATAATCAGTGTAGTATTCAATGTTAGTCTGCCGGCACACAGGCATTCTTTTCACGTTTCAATACAGCTTGTCTGTACGCTGCTTGAAAATACGCTGTTTGAGTGTATTCACGCGTTAATTATCAACTTTTCATGGAAGTGAGCGTGAAAACAAGCGCCTGTTTAGCGTGAAAACAAGCTCTTGTGGCATACTCACATTACATTGAATGCTGCCCACTTGTGGGAATTCAAGCGGTGTTCGCTAGTGAAGAAATGCCATTGTGGCCACAGACTAATTCATGTCAAATTAGAGGTTTTAATACACTAATCGTTGAAAATTATAGTTCTTACAAAATTACTTTTGACTGATTGATATTCAGAGCAGAGAAAAGTAGAGGGGATGTTGCCGTTCCAAAGCGGCCAGTGTTGTCTAATTTGTAGTGAGTGTTCAAGTGCTCATGATACGCATACAAAGTTTCCTCTCATGAAGCACTGAGTCAACTGAGTATAATGGACAAATTGGCAACTGCGCTTCTACCTATGACTCTATTCATCACTGTAATTGGCTGATATCCCTCCATTTCTCTGCTCCGCATATCTCTCAAAATCAAAAGTAATTTTGTATGAATTATTTATAGTTTTGCCAAAAATAGCTATCCTCTTCATAGATGAAGTGCTTACATTAAGGGCTGGTTTCCGAGCTCGGGATTTAGCTAAGTTCTAGACTTTAAACAGCTGGAGTCAGGAAAATTAACTTTCCAAAACGGGGCGTAGTAGCAGTTTTTATTTTCTCATTTCTATAATTGGAAACGTTTTTCCTTGACGAAATTAAACATTCCTAAATAATTTAAAATAGCTGAAACTTTACACTATTCTCAATTCTGTGTCTAATTTTCTAGTTTTTTGAAATTTAATTCAAATGTGACTTTGACAATGACTACGACTACGCCCCGTTTCGGAAAGACAATTTTCTTACTCCAGCTGTTTAAAGTCTAGAACTTGGCCAAATCCCGAGCTCGGAAACCGGCCCTTAAGAATACGAGTACAGTACATTTGTTTCACAAGAATAATTGATGGTTAAATATTATTTTATTTGAAATTAAACTTACTAGAGAAAATCGGAGTAGAAGTAGAAAAACTTGGCGTTGGAGTAGAAAAATGAGAGTAGAGAAGTGGTAGTTTACCTGTTAATTTGAATGTGTTTTGTGAGTCGGCAATGATTGATGCGCCAATAGCAAGCAAGCACAGACTGTCTGCAGACTATTGACAGAGCACAAAGGTGGCGCACATTGGAGCGAGGCGAGCTGGCACTCTATTACAACTTGAGACCAGTTTCCATCACCACACATTAATGAATTACAACTTGTAGTCTATTGCTGAATTGAGTGACTTGTGTCATGTAATGGAAACTGCCTTTATCGGCCGACACTCACAATTGTCCTCCGATTGGCTGAGAATCGGCAGTTGGTGAGAATTAGCCAATCAGAGGACAATTGTGAGTGTCCTCTCTTGATAGTCGCTTATTACGGTCTGTGGTTGTTGCTATGACGTCATTCTTTCAAGTATTCGAATGTCGTGGTAGGTACCTTAGTAATCTCAACATATTTCTTTCCTCAACATATTACAATGTCTCATCTGTGTGACGATATACAATTTATGGACGAAATATTGAATCAATTCGAGAGTCTACTGCATAACAATATTTATCTATAGTGATGTCCACGTTATAATGGCAGTGGAGAAAGATAGGAGAACAGCGTTGCCGATTCTCTGCCTTGCCTTTGCATTCTATAGAGGATAGCTGATACTAGTACTATCTGTTCATTCTTGTTTAAAAAAATCAATTCTATTTTGTTCGTCGATAAAATATACTTTTTAATGATTTAATTATTATAAATTTTCATAAATAAGATAGAATATTTTGTTAATCAGTTGAATTTCTACATTGTTAAAAAATCATCTGCTAACGATACGGAGTTAGAAAAGGATAATGCTATCTGCCTAAATGATAACAAGGATAGCAAAACCAATGTTAATCAAATACTGTGATTATAACGTGTACCTGACAACAGTGTGTGCGCATCTCATGGTCAGCTGTTTCTGTTTCACCAACCTTATAAATATTTGTAGGAAATTACATGATTAATTTGATTACCAATGGTATCGCTAACCTTGTCTATCATTCAACAAAGCGGATAGTGCTATCATTCTGGCTTTGCTCTATTGCCAGATCGTCTTATAACAATGTAGAACTAATAATTAATTAACAAAATGTTTTATCTTGATTATGAAATTAAAAAATATAATTTCTTGCTTTATAAAATATAATTGAATAGCTGACCCGGTGAACTTCGTACCGCCAAAAATTTAATGTATCTCATGTCATGCATGTCATACTTGACTTTATTTCGTGAATCATGAAATTTATCTGACAATCAGTATTTTCATTTACATCTGAATTAGTCCAGGCGCTAGCTTACATTGAGCATACATGAGAGAGGCAGAGAATTTGACTTCGGATTATTGTTCGGGGGACTTTAGTATATATGAAACTCGATGTCGTCACGTCCCAGGGTGGTCGACAGCTTGGGGGGGAGGGGGGGAAGTTGTAAAAAACGCGCGCTTATAAAATCGCCTGTCCTGCAGTTACTATTCATAGTATAGCTTTTAATTTTTTCTCAATATTATGTACACATAACTGGCTTTCAATGTGGTCCTCTACATTTTTGCGATAAACCGCATAGTTTGTCCGTAAAAAAATAAAATATCTCAAAAAATGTATTTTTTTATTATGGACTTTTTGTTATTTCTCGAATATTGAAGTCATTAGCCGACTTAGAGGAAAAGGCTCCCAATAAACGTTGTAGGCCGTTTCTTCCTGAATCCAATGATATATATAGTTTGAGGGTTACGATCATAGATGCGGTGGTGGGAGGGGGATAAGTAGCGCTGTTACGCTGCGGCGCGGTCCTCCCCCATGATTAATGCGCGTAATGGCCTGTCTATTGCATCGCTCCTACTAGTCTATGCATTCAAATTATGTATTTCAGGAACGCTATCTTATGTATTTTCGGTCGCTGAACACGATTTTTCAACTGTCAAGTTTCAATAATTGATAATTCTCATCATAATATACTAATTATTGTCAAAATTACAAACTTCATCTCATTCTGCAAGGAAAATAAGAAATGACTGTTTGAAATAAACGAAACTTGGGTTTCAAGAAATATATTAGGATAGAATAATAATAATATTTATATGTGTTTATGTTCTATTGTTTTTATCTCAAATTAATTTATTGTGATGCGCTGCAGGCTAAATTATATTATTAATTGCACACTGGCCACGCTTACTTGATATAGTGGTCAGTTAATTTCCAAGAAATATTTGTGGAATTTCTTAGTTCTTCATGGTGGAAATGGAATTCATCATTCATTCATTATCATAATGATTATGTTTAGTATGAAAATGTTAATCTTTCGTGAATCTTCAGTTTGTCGTGAACTTTTGAGAAATTATATCCAATATAATAATAGATATGTGTCAAATCAAAATGAAATGAAAATTTAAACATTCATTCATATTATTTCTAACAGTATTATTATAATGATATTTCACTAACTTTTGATTGATTCATCCATTATGGTATTCCCGTTCAGACTGTTTTGAAATGGTAACAAGTTATTCAGTATCAAAATTTGGGATTCGAATAGTTTGCCATCTTTTCTCGTACAGTTTCTATGTGCAATACCAGAGTCCTTATGAGCATGAATACAATTTAAGATAATTTAAACTATGTTACAATAATCAGTCATAAATTTCAAGTAGTCATTGATTTTGCATTATGATTCTAGAAAAACTCCACGAATAGCTCCTGACTTCTTTCAAATATACTTTGACAATCTCTCATATTTGAACCGTTCATGAGTCCTTGTAGTGTTTGTTTCATTGAATTGATTGCTTGCTCTCACACCTTAATCATACTGATCTCCCCTCAATAGATTTCCAACAGTATTCTCTCCAAATATTTCAAATTCAACAAAGATATCTCCCATTCCACTTTCATTCAAGTACCACCCCAAGACAATCAGTCAAACTCAGCCAGATGAAAAGTATCTATTCGTAGATATAAGTTACAGAGATCAGTTGATAAAGCTGCGTTTACACCAAAGTTATTAACAAAATGTTAATAACTTAATCTTTATGGATTCTATTAGATTGAACGAACTTGGCAAACATAATATATGTCCATCATGTGTATGATAAGTTATGTTCAATCTAATAGAATCTATAAAGATCAAGTTATATTAACATCTCGTTAATAACTTTGGTGTAAACGCAGCTTTAGAGCTGTATTTCCTTTGTAATAAAATATATAGTCATATCAAATGGGAGTAATTGGCATTATTAATTTGTGCTTCAACTGTAAATTTATATATATTTTAATCCTGTTACACAGTGCTCTATATGGGGTAGCCTATATTATTTGTTTAACTTACTCCATTACTTGACTTTCGCAATTCCAAAGCAATCATTGAACTAAATCGAATAATTATTCTCTCTTAATGGGATATCAGTTTCTATCGACTGAGAAACACATATATAGGATTCCTAACAAGATGGTTTATCATAACAATGTAATCATAAATAATTATAATGAGATGAAGTTTGTAATTTTGACTATAATTAGTATACTATGATGAGAATGATCAATTATTGAAACTTGACAGTTGAAAAATCGTGTTCAGCGACCGAAAATACATAAGATAGCGTTCCTGAAATACAAAATTTGAATGCATAGACTAGTAGGAGCGATGCAATAGACAGGCCATTACGCGCATTAATCATGAGGGAGGACCGCACCGCAGCGTAACAGCGCTACTTATCCCCCTCCCACCACCGCATCTATGATCGTAACCCTCAAACTATATATATCATTGGATTCAGGAAGAAACGGCCTACAACGTTTATTGGGAGCCTTTCCTCTAAGTCGGCTAATGACTTCAATATTCGAGAAATAACAAAAAGTCCATAATAAAAAAATACATTTTTTGAGATATTTTATTTTTTTACGGACAAACTATGCGGTTTATCGCAAAAATGTAGAGGACCACATTGAAAGCCAGTTATGTGTACATAATATTGAGAAAAAATTAAAAGCTATACTATGAATAGTAACTGCAGGACAGGCGATTTTATAAGCGCGCGTTTTTTACAACTTCCCCCCCTCCCCCCCAAGCTGTCGACCACCCTGGGACGTGACGACATCGAGTTTCATATATACTAAAGTCCCCCGAACAATAATCCGAAGTCAAATTCTCTGCCTCTCTCATGTATGCTCAATGTAAGCTAGCGTCTGGACTAAATACGGACTTCCTATGTGCTTAGTCATGCAGCATTTATTATTCCGAAAACATATTCTTCTCAATCAATTGATAGTAATATCTACCAGTAGAGTGTTGAATTTAAACAAAAATGAATAGGTTAAATTAGTGTTTCAAAGATGAATATAGTTCATAGTGCGTTCATAGTTTTTGATTGCCAATAGATGGTCCAGGAAATATGTGATGTACATTTATGATGAATCACACAGAATTCCATATTATTTCCATCTTCCATTTTAGGATGAATTCAGCTAAGCTAAATTCAAAAAAAATTGTAAATTATTCTGTCATTCTTCAGTAATTAATGAATGCAATATGAACAACTCTCATGAGGTGAATAATTTATTTCCAACAGTTTCTTAATGATAGGGGACTGATAATTATTTGTATAGGTCTTCTAAGGAACCATTATCTACAGCTGGTACCAATCAACTACACTTCAACTCCAAACTACCGTATTAAGCACGGGTAACCTGTTTATTACAGCTGGTAACTTTAAATGTTAAATCATTATTATCACAACATGATCTTGAATCATGATCATCTTTCCGTTCTTCGGTAGCTGCTTGGCCGGCAAGTACGAAAACATAGGTCTGTAAAATGGATTAATAAATCATTATTATTAGCCCCCTATTAAAATTTCTGATCAGAAACCATCCCCAATATTCACACAACATATCCCTAAAGTTTCATGCCGTTCTGTCAAGTAGTTTTTACGTCTATAGGGAACAAACTAACACACACATTCATTTATATATATATAGGTAGATTACTTTAAGCTAGAATGAACAGTTAATATTTCATCAATAAACCTGTATCAGCTACCGTTTATAGAAGGCATTGTCAAGACAGAGGATCGGCAACTTTGTTCTCCACTGCCATTATAACGTGGACCTCACTATAGAAATAATGACACATCCTCTCATTTATCCATTGGTATTACATTTCATTGAAGTTATTGTTTACTGTTAGTAAATGAGTTGTGGCAATATAATAACTATAAGCAATTATTTTTCAAGTTTCTTACTAAATTCTTAATTTTTACAATTTCACAAAAATCTCTAACTATAGTGAGGTCCACGTAATAATAGCAGTGGTATTGCTATCCTTGTCTATCATTCAACAACAAAGTGGATAGCGCTATCTTTTTCTCGCTTTGCTCTGTTTTCAGATCGTCTTTTAACAATGTAGAATTAATAATTAACGAAATATTTCATCTTAATTTTGAAATTATTGAAAAATAATAATAAAAAAAAAATTATTTCCTTTAAAACAAAAAGAACAAAATATCTAAAATACAATACAATATGGAATTTAATTCTATTGGAAATTAACCTACTCAACTATGGGAAACCCATGTATACTAGAGTAGGTGTTAGTACTGTAGTAGTAATAGATTGTGGGGGGGGGGGTGCAAACTGCAAATACGTTGGGTAAGTGAGCTCACATATTGTTTGAGATTACGTTTTGTATATGATGTCTTCCAGTTGAAATAATCCAGTTCTTAGCGGCAGTTATGAATCTTTTTGGGTTTTCTATTGACTTGATTTGTGCAGGAAGTAGATTGTGGAGTTTTGGTGCTAGGTGGTTCATATATTGCCTTCCTAGCCACCTTCGTAAATAGTTATTTGTATATCTAGAGTGAAAAGTACGACTTTTTCTCCCTGAGGGAAAAGTTTGAAGCCCGAGGCGAAGCCGAGGGCAACAATTTTCCTGAGGGAGAAAAAGTATTTTTCACTCGTGATGTACACAACATTTTTCCTCCATCTACATTTTTTTATAGAAACTGCAAATAAAATCATTTTAATAACTTACGTATTGGTGACAATGTTTCCTAACAACATAACCTAAATCTTAAACTTTAAAACCGGCCGTCTGATTGGCACTGCCGATTGCGCTATCTATCGGCTAAAGTTGTAACAATCAGCTGGGTGTTTACCAAAAATGGCTGACTCCAGATCACTCGGTTCAGATTTGAATTGCAGATCAAAAATATTTGTTGGCTGGTATTTTGAATAGAATAAGATATTTTTAAAATTGTATAAATTTTTATCGTCTACTTATATTAAGAATATAATATCATACAAACATATATTTCATGAGTTGATCAAATTTCTGGTTGTGGTATTGAATTCAGTTGACTCAATGACAGACACCTCTTTATGCTTTCTCATCTGAGCTTAGACCTTCTAACCTATTATATAATGTAAGTTTTTAAAATAGAGATGCTTCCCATGTTATTTAAATGGAGTCACTTTTACTCCCTAGGGAGTTTTTCTGTTTTTTACTACCGAGGGCGAAAAAGTGACACTTTAGTATTATGTTTCAGGGAGTAAAGTAAGTACTTTAGCCAGTAGGTGGAGGAAAAAGAAGTTTTCTGTTTCTTGTGTTATGACTGTGGTTCCTATGTTGTTGGAAGCTTTGCGGGTTTTTGCGTAGTCTGCAAATTATTTCCAAGGAGTAGAGCTGTCTCATGTCCATCACACTGAACTCATTGTAGAGCTGGTCTGACGGATAACGAGGTGGCCTCTGCTTGATGATCTTCATTATTAGTTTTTGCACTTTTAAGAGGGGGTCAAAATATAATTGATTACTCCAAACGAGAAGGAACAGTTAATATTACATCAATAAAGCTGTATCAGCTACCGTCTGATACACAGACAGAGGATCGGCAACGTTGTTCTCCTATCTTTCTTCACTGTCATTATAACGTGGACTTCATGTCACGTCGCTTAGCCTCTCAACTCTCGACAAACCCAAAGGCTGTTTTGCAACACTGTCCATGCAGTATTGTCACATTAATAATTATTTTGAATCACAGCAATTACTTACTTTCTCTGGTTGAAAATCACCATGTGACGCAATTTGGTTTGTTGCTCAAGTCTCTAACTTATTTTATTCAGAGTATGTATTGTAAATTGATTATTATTATTGATTTGTGAAGTCTTGAAGCCAGAAACACACTGTTTGTGATAATTGTTAATGCTAGGCGCACACCAGTTAGTCAACACAAGACAAGACATGATCAGGCACGCTCAGTCAATACATAACATAGTTGCTTATATAGTTGCTTATGAAGACATGTCTAATTTTTTTTTTTTTTTAGATTACGTCTTGGGGACCCCAGGATGGAGTATAAGACAAGTCAATATACCATAAAATATGCATAAGTAATATATATACACATATGGTTTGAATATAAATCGCAGTATGTACCTAAGTAAAAAGGCTGTCCAGTTTATTTAAAACATAGAAAATACTGTGTATTCATACACAATTACAATGACTAGTCGGTGTGTGTTGCGTCATAAGCAACTATGTGAAGTATTGTGACTAAACGTGTCTGATCATGTCTTGTCTTGACTAACCGGTGTGTGCCTAGCCTAATGCTATTAGATGCATTGTGATATTATGAGACGGGCGCTCGATTCTGTATTTTCAACTCTTATTGCCGGTTGCACAAAAGCCGGTTAAATTCTAACCGTGATTAATTTCACGAGAACCAATCAGAGAAGGCGTTTTTGAAAAGACGGCTTCTCTGATTGGTTCTTTTGGAATTGATCACAGTTAGAATTCAACCGGCTTTTGTGCAACCGGCCCTTTACTGTCCTTGCAGTTTGTGATACCACCATGCTATCAATTTATATATTATTTGTTTTGTCAGATTGTGCTGATCATGTATGTAATATTAGCATGTAACCCGTGCTTCGCAAGGGTCTATTTTAAAACTTGACCTAATGAAATGTTGAAAAATTGAAAATAGGCCTATAACCATCCTCGATTAATTAAGATTCTATAGGCAAAATATGAAGTTAGTCCAGTAGTTGAGACGTGATGATGCGTCAACACAATACCATGAAGAAATTATCCTCTAAATCTCATGGATTTATCTCTTACCGAATTTGAAATGTTCTGTCCCAAAAAATCAAACTTTGGGCGCTCATATCTCAAAAAGTGATGATCGAAAAAAAATGTTTTCCAGAGAAAACTTTTTCATTTTGATACCAGTATAAAGTTTTTTTAGCCTTTGCACAACATTAATAGGTCGTCCTATAGTGCTGTTGGCTTGGACTGAGGTACTTGTAGTTATAGTGAGGTCCACGTTATAATGACAGTATTTGTTCAACTTTGGAATTGCTATCCTTGTCTATCATTCGACAAAGCCGGTGGTACTATCCTTTTCTAGGTCCACAACGATGCCAATTATGTTTTTGACAGTGTAGAAATATAATTAATTAATTAATGCAGAGAATCGTCATCACAATTCTCATATCTTTAACCACTGCCATTATTTTTATTTCAATTTCAATACAAATCTCATTAAATACAAAATTCATATATATTTTTAAACCCTCTAGCTTTAAGCTATTTGAGGAATATTTAAAAAAAAAATACTAAATACATTTACTATGTTGAAATAACTTACATAATAAACAAATATAAATATATTATATTAAATGAATGTTATTAACAAAGCAAATTAGAAATTCATAAATAATTACTTATAATAAAATGTAAAACCTTCCCATATAACTATTAAATGATCGCTAGTCTGAGAAACTATTGTGAGCTTGCATTCTTACTGTAAATCCAACCATAATGTCATAATATGTCAATCATCAATTATTGCAATGAAAAATAATTTCAATTTTGTCCGAACTTCACCCCTTCTTTGTAAATTTCGCAATTCCAGAGGCAATGAGTTCAGAAGATATGGTATTCTGCACTCTGGAGTTCTTTTACCATAATTATTGTTGAATCTCTGTGGTCTAAATACTCTGTTTCTTAATTCATAGTTTATTTCATTTATTTCTCTAAATTGGCTTATGAAATAATTCCTTGTCAAATCAGTATAATTGGCTAGGGCCCCCATGGACATAATTCCCAATAGCTGGCGATCAATCCATTAAAAAGAGTTCTTATTATTCTTTTTACAATATTCTGTAATGGCTGTTTTATATATTTCGGAGCTAAACTGTATATTGAGATACCATAGTACAGAGTACTCTGTATCATTGAATAGTAAATAATTCTTTTAGTGCCAACCGGAAAATAGCTACTTATTCTAGAACACTTATAAAGTGCTGCTCTCATTATGTTTTTTAGTGAATCGTTGTGTGATTTGAATCTCATATCAGAATCGAAAGTTATTCCTAGGTGTTTTATACTTTTACTGTAATCAAGTTTTTGGCAATTGCAATCATTCATTCTTTGGTTTCTCAGGCATACTGTTTCATGGCAAGTCAATTTAACAACTTCTCTTTCATCAACATTAATTCTTTGATTCTTAAACACTATAGCCTTTGTCTTTTGGGCATTAATTTTTATACTGTTATTAAAGAAGTACTTAGTTGCCAAATCAAGATCCTGTTGTATGAGTCTCAAACCAGTTTCCAAGTCTTTGTGTATTACATAGAATATATTGTCATCAGCATATTGCAGAATTTTACTTTTAAAATTTAAACTAGCAAAATCATTCATTCACATATATGTTGAATAGGGTAGGTGACAAGATACTACCTTGAACTAATCCACATGTCTGCTCATAGCTGCTACTAATATAGCTACCTATACCTGCATGCAAAGTTCTATCCATGAAATAATTCTCTAATAATCTTCGTAATTTACCTCCAAATACCTATTTCACTTGATTAGCGAAGCATGATTTGATAATTCACAAGGTCAAATGCCATAGTCAAATCAGTTGCCACTGCCATTACAAACATATTATCATTCAGAGATCTATTAATGTCACCTGTCACAGTTTCTAATAAATCAATAGTTGATTTTCCGGGAATGAAGCCATGTTGAGCCTTGTTTATTATACTATGTCTGGATAGATACTGTTGCAATTACATTCCTATGAAGTGTTCCAGAATTTTCATAACAACTGATATCGATCCCACTGGTCTGTAACACCCCAGATTTTTCTTTGATCCTTTTTTAAAGATGGGTCTAAGATGAGTTACTTTCATTGGTTGTGGTATATTACCAGTTTCAACAATTCTGTTAATCAAATGAATCAATATTAGTCTCAGGTAAAATATATTGCTTATTACATCTCGTGGTCTAATCCTATCTGGTCCTGAGGATGACTTACTATTCAGTTTATTGATAGCTAAATACAGAGAATGCAAATTCATGTTCTTGAAGTTCATGCTTAATTTATTGCCTATTATAACGTGGACCTCACTATAGGGCCAAACCACATGAAGCGTTTTTTCAGACAAGTCGGACAAGAAGCTCGCCGATTGGCTGATTGGATTGGAGTTTGAAAATTAGCTGATAATCATCCAATCGAAGAGCGTCCTGCCCTGCCGACTCGTCTGAAAAACGCTTCATGTGGCTTGGCCCTAAAGGTCAATGACACTTGGCTTTGCTGCTGGTTGCCACACACATTTATTAAATGTTGCCAAGTCTTACTGCACAATGATTTTATGTGCAATTGATTTTGTATGAATTATTTTGCATTTTTTATAGGACACAGAAGAGAGGGGAATGATGGCCAGCTCCACAGAAGAAGACAAATGGAGGATATCAAGAAGAAGCAGATTACAAAGTGACAAGTGCAGAATGATAAGACTCTAATTTAGTGCAATGATTGATTTCAAGTGAAAAATTCAAGTGTGAGAATGAAAGGACTCTAATCTGGTTTCACTCACACCGAGGACATTGAAATGTTTTGTTGTTGTGTTATGTTTTTCAGCTTTTGCTTGTTTTATGTTGTAAGAAATAAATGAGCATGGGGTGTGTCCTATTTTGGGGTGGGGGCTTTTCAGGCATCTATGCTGGCTGGTAGGAGAAGGAGGAGGAAAGGAGAGGACATCGCAGAACTTCAAAAAAAGGTAAAGTCCGCTCTCAATTGATTTTAACAGTTCAATCAAATTCTCTTTCCTCATACTATTCACATAATTTGCAATTTATTTCAGTTTTCATCATTTCAATCATCTGTCTTTAAAGTATTTTAAATTTTCATACAAGTGTTTAATTATTATTTACAAGTGGCATCGTTCGATGTAGCTTGTGAAGCTTCTTCTTTTGAATCAATTTTTTTAAAAAATACATTCAATTTGTAAATACGTCAATTCTAAAGTCTGACTTTTATAATAATTAAAAGTTAATAATATAAATGTATTATTGTTGAACTGTTGAATTCGGTAGTGGGCGACTTGTGTGGAATAGGTGATGCATGTCTAGACCATCAACCCCTTTTCAGTAGATTCTCTTCAGTTTTTCTTTCTATCAGCTTTGGTATTTGAACCTTTAATTCTTTTTTCTCATTGTTTATAGGAAATGTCCCTTCCATTTTTTTAGTTTCAGGTTTTTTTTATTTGCTTTGGAGGCGAACCTTCAGTTCAAATTCAATATCGAAGTATATGTCGATACATGGTTATTTTTTATTTTCTTGAATTTTTAGGAAATGTCCCTTCCATTTTTTAGTTTCAGGTTTTTTTTATTTGCTTTGGAGGCGAACCTTCAGTTCAAATTCATATCGAAGTATATGTCGATACATGGTTATTTTTTATTTTCTTGAATTTTTAGGAAATGTCCATTTTTTAGTTTCAGGTTTTTTTTATTTGCTTTGGAGGCGAACCTTCAGTTCAAATTCAATATCGAAGTATATGTCGATACATGGTTATTTTTTATTTTCTTGAATTGTTAGGAAATGTCCCTTCCATTTCTTAGTTTCAGTTTTTTTTTATTTGCTTTGGAGGCGAACCTTCAGTTCAAATTCAATATCGAAGTATATGTTGATACATGGTTATTTTTTATTTTCTTGAATTTTTAGGAAATGTCCCTTCCATTTTTTAGTTTCAGGTTTTTTTTATTTGCTTTGGAGGCGAACCTTCAGTTCAAATTCAATATCGAAGTATATGTCGATACATGGTTATTTTTTATTTTCTTGATTTTTTAGGAAATGTCCATTTTTTAGTTTCAGGTTTTTTTTATTTGCTTTGGAGGCGAACCTTCAGTTCAAATTCAATATCGAAGTATATGTCGATACATGGTTATTTTTTATTTTCTTGATTTTTTTAGGAAATGTCCATTTTTAGTTTCAGGTTTTTTTTATTTGCTTTGGAGGCGAACCTTCAGTTCAAATTCAATATCGAAGTATATGTCGATACATGGTTATTTTTTATTTTCTTGAATTGTTAGGAAATGTCCCTTCCATTTCTTAGTTTCAGTTTTTTTTTATTTGCTTTGGAGGCGAACCTTCAGTTCAAATTCAATATTGAAGTATATGTCGATACATGGTTATTTTTTATTTTCTTGAATTTTTAGGAAATGTCCATTTTTTAGTTTCAGGTTTTTTTATTTGCTTTGGAGGCGAACCTTCAGTTCAAATTCAATATCGAAGTATATGCCGATACATGGTTATTTTTTATTTTCTTGAACTTCTTAGGAAATGTCCCTTCCATTTTTTAGTTACATTTTCGTTACATGTTTTTTTTAGTTCTTTCTGTTCTAGGATTGACCCTTTTCATAATTCTTATCTAGATTTGTTAATGAACCTTCAGTCCATTAAATACTTTCTCTCTTTCAATATAATGTTAGTTTGAATGAATTGTTAGATATTTTGTTGGGTGTTGCCACACTGTTTGCTTTTTTTCAGGTGGAAATCGTCTTCATCTTCTTTTTCCTCTATTTTTCTTTCTTGTGTCTTGTGTTGTTGTTGCATCTTTCAAAATATTGTTAGCTAACTTGTTAAAACTGTCAAATCTTCTGTATACTTTTGTAAAGTGTATTTTCAATTGTTAAATGTGCATGTAATCCCTTCCTTTACCTCATATTAATTTTCAGTTTTGACTTTCGCTCATCCTCACCAGTGTATATACAGCACCTACTTAGTTGTTCTGTCCCCAACTCTCATGTAGTACCTATTTCACCTCATCCATCCTTCCTCTACTACACTCACTCTCCACTTCCTCTAAATCCAAATCCACTTTCACTCCTTCTCACTTCTACAGTTTTTTTTCTAACTGGCATTCTTATCCCATTGCCATTCTTACCTGCTTTTCCTTGCTCCCACTATCATTCCCATCTCTGTATCCTTATCCTGATATTTTTTCATATTCTTCCACAATCCCCTGCTATCATTCCTAACTTTGTATCCTTATCCAGTTATTTTTGTCTCCTTCCACAATCCCCTACTATCATTCTCATCTCTGCATTCTTATCCTGGTATTTTTTGTCTCCTTCCACAATTCCTAGATATAATTCCTATCTCTAATTACCCATCCTGGTATTTTTTCTCTCCTTCCACAATTCCCAGCTGTCATTCCTATCTCTGTATCCTTGTTCTGGTATTTTTTGTCTCCTATAATTCCTATCTCTATATCCATAACTTGGTATTTTTTGTCTCCATCCACAATACCCAGTTAACATGTTGTCTGCTATTTCCCCACTTCTTTAGCTACCATCTCACTTTGTCATAGTTGCATCTCACTCTTCTCCTAAATCCCTTTCTATTCACAATTGCCATCACTACAATCCATTCCATTCACAACCCCCCACCCTTAACATCATTCATTTGAATATATTTACTCATTTAGTTAATAATTCTCCACTCTCCTTCCTCTCCTCATCTTAATATTAATGTTGTCCTTTAGTCCCCTATTTTCTTCTTTGCACTTGCACTTGCTTTTAGCATGACTATTTGTATTATATTGAAATGTTCAATAATTATTGAGTGTAGGTAATTGATATCAATAATATTAGTATTCAATATTCTGACAGATGCAACAACAATATAATTGAGTGTGGCACCACTCAATGTGGCAACACTCAATGACTGCTTGTATCCCCCCCCCCACTTAATGGTCTAGACATGCACTTACCTCTTTCATAATTTTTTTCACTCCTTTTGGAGGGGCCACCCCCTCTTCTAATCCTAGAAGTGGGAGTTACCCCTTCAGAAGGGGAACCACTCTTTTCTGCCCCCTTTGGGGAACTTTTCCCTCTCCCTTCAGGGGGTGGGAAAAGCCCCCTTTGGGGGATTTGTCCCTCTCCCTTCTGGGGAGGGAAAACTGTCACCTGGCTCTTTGTGGTCCAGTCAGGCTCAATGCGCCCTTTGGCGTGGGTGGGACCACTCACTACATTGGGGGGGGGCCAGGACTACATGGAGCCAGGTGCCAGTACTTGGACGGAAAGATTAGTGCCCGTTTTTTTTCTTGGGGACTTTTCGACAGTGAACGTTTCACTGTAAACCTGAATCTAAATGGAGAGGAGGGAAATAAAAAAAAAAAAAATGGAATTTGGAATATTGATTATATTATGGAATATTGAATATATATGGAATTTGGAATATTGAATATATATAGAATTTGGAATATTGAATATATATGGAATTTGGAATATTGAATATATATGGAATTTGGAATATTGAATATATATGGAATTTGGAATATTGAATATATATGGAATTTGGAATATTGAATATATATGGAATTTGGAATATTGAATATATATGGAATTTGGAATATTGAATATATATGGAATTTGGAATATTGAATATATATGGAATTTGGAATATTGAATATATATGGAATTTGGAATATTGAATATATATGGAATTTGGAATATTGAATATATATGGAATTTGGAATATTGAATATATATGGAATTTGGAATATTGAATATATATGGAATTTGGAATATTGAATATATATGGAATTTGGAATATTGAATATATATGGAATTTGGAATATTGAATATATATGGAATTTGGAATATTGAATATATATGGAATTTGGAATATTGAATATATATGGAATTTGGAATATTGAATATATATGGAATTTGGAATATTGAATATATATGGAATTTGGAATATTGAATATATATGGAATTTGGAATATTGAATATATATGGAATTTGGAATATTGAATATATATGGAATTTGGAATATTGAATATATATGGAATTTGGAATATTGAATATATATGGAATTTGGAATATTGAATATATATGGAATTTGGAATATTGAATATATATGGAATTTGGAATATTGAATATATATGGAATTTGGAATATTGAATATATATGGAATTTGGAATATTGAATATATATGGAATTTGGAATATTGAATATATATGGAATTTGGAATATTGAATATATATGGAATTTGGAATATTGAATATATATGGAATTTGGAATATTGAATATATATGGAATTTGGAATATTGAATATATATGGAATTTGGAATATTGAATATATATGGAATTTGGAATATTGAATATATATGGAATTTGGAATATTGAATATATATGGAATTTGGAATATTGAATATATATGGAATTTGGAATATTGAATATATATGGAATTTGGAATATTGAATATATATGGAATTTGGAATATTGAATATATATGGAATTTGGAATATTGAATATATATGGAATTTGGAATATTGAATATATATGGAATTTGGAATATTGAATATATATGGAATTTGGAATATTGAATATATATGGAATTTGGAATATTGAATATATATGGAATTTGGAATATTGAATATATATGGAATTTGGAATATTGAATATATATGGAATTTGGAATATTGAATATATATGGAATTTGGAATATTGAATATATATGGAATTTGGAATATTGAATATATATGGAATTTGGAATATTGAATATATATGGAATTTGGAATATTGAATATATATGGAATTTGGAATATTGAATATATATGGAATTTGGAATATTGAATATATATGGAATTTGGAATATTGAATATATATGGAATTTGGAATATTGAATATATATGGAATTTGGAATATTGAATATATATGGAATTTGGAATATTGAATATATATGGAATTTGGAATATTGAATATATATGGAATTTGGAATATTGAATATATATGGAATTTGGAATATTGAATATATATGGAATTTGGAATATTGAATATATATGGAATTTGGAATATTGAATATATATGGAATTTGGAATATTGAATATATATGGAATTTGGAATATTGAATATATATGGAATTTGGAATATTGAATATATATGGAATTTGGAATATTGAATATATATGGAATTTGGAATATTGAATATATATGGAATTTGGAATATTGAATATATATGGAATTTGGAATATTGAATATATATGGAATTTGGAATATTGAATAGGGGAGATGGATGGTAGAAACTCTAGTCGTCAATCTAAGATTGAGGAGGGGAGGTGGATGGTAGAAACTCTAGTCGTCAATCTTAAGATTGAGGAGGGGAGGGGATGGTAGAAACTCTAGTTGTCAATCTTAAGATTGAGGAGGGGAGGTGGATGGTAGAAACTCTAGTTGTCAATCTTAAGATTGAGGAGGGAAGGTGGATGGTAGAAACTCTAGTTGTCAATCTTAAGATTGAGGAGGGAAGGTGGATGGTAGAAACTCTAGTTGTCGATCTTAAGATTGAGGAGGGAAGGTGGATGGTAGAAACTCTAGTTGTCAATCTTAAGATTGAGAAGGGGGAGGTGGAAGGTAGCAACTCTAGTTGTCAATCTTAGCATTGAGGAGGGGAGGTGGATGGTAAAACTCTAGTTGTCAATCTAAGATTGAGGAGGGGAGGTGGATGGTAGAAACTCTAGTTGTCAATCTTAAGATGAGGAGGGGAGGTGGATGGTAGAAACTCTAGTTGTCAATCTTAAGATTGAGGAGGGGAGTGGATGGTAGAAACTCTAGTTGTCATCTTAAGATTGAGGAGGGAAGGTGGATGGTAGAAACTCTAGTTGTCAATCTTAAGATTGAGGAGGGGAGTGGATGGTAGAAACTCTAGTTGTCATCTTAAGATTGAGGAGGGAAGGTGGATGGTAGAAACTCTAGTTGTCAATCTTAAGATTGAGAGGGGAGGTGGATGGTAAAACTCTAGTTGTCAATCTTAAGATTGAGAAGGGGGAGGTGGAAGGTAGCAACTCTAGTTGTCAATCTTAAGATTGAAGAGGGGAGGTGGATGGTAGAAACTCTAGTTGTCAATCTTAAGATTGAGGAGGGAAGGTGGATGGTAGAAACTCTAGTTGTCAATCTTAAGATTGAGGAGGGGAGGTGGATGGTAGAAACTCTAGTTGTCATCTTAAGATTGAGGGGGGAGGTGGAAGGTAGCAACTCTAGTTGTCAATCTTAAGATTGAGGAGGGGAGGTGGATGGTAGAACTCTAGTTGTCAATCTTAAGATTGAGGAGGGGAGGTGGATGGTAGAAACTCTAGTTGTCAATCTTAAGATTGAGGAGGGGAGGTGGATGGTAGAAACTCTAGTTGTCAATCTTAAGATTGAGGAGGGGAGGTGGATGGTAGTAGAAACTCTAGTTGTCAATCTAAGATTGAGGAGGGGAGGTGGATGGTAGAACTCTAGTTGTCGATCTTAAGATTGAGGAGGGGAGTGGATGGTAGAAACTCTAGTTGTCAATCTTAGATTGAGGAGGGGAGGTGGATGGTAAAACTCTAGTTGTCGATCTTAAGATTGAGAAGGGGGAGGTGGAAGGTAGCAACTCTAGTTGTCAATCTTAAGATTGAGGAGGGGAGGTGGATGGTAGAAACTCTAGTTGTCAATCTTAAGATTGAGGAGGGGAGGTGGATGGTAGAAACTCTAGTTGTCAATCTTAAGATTGAGGAGGGGAGGTGGATGGTAGAAACTCTAGTTGTCAATCTTAAGATTGAGGAGGGGAGGTGGATGGTAGAAACTCTAGTTGTCGATCTTAAGATTGAGGAGGGGAGGTGGATGGTAGAAACTCTAGTTGTCGATCTTAAGATTGAGGAGGGGAGGTGGATGGTAGAAACTCTAGTTGTCAATCTTAAGATTGAGGAGGGGAGGTGAATGGTAGAAACTCTAGTTGTCGATCTTAAGATTGAGGGGGGAGGTGGAAGGTAGCAACTCTAGTTGTCAATCTTAAGATTGAGGAGGGGAGGTGGATGGTAGAAACTCTTAGTTGTCATCTTAAGATTGAGGAGGGGAGGTGGATGGTAGAAACTCTAGTTGTCGATCTTAAGATTGAGGAGGGGAGGTGGATGGTAGAAACTCTAGTTGTCAATCTTAAGATTGAGGAGGGGAGGTGGATGGTAGAAACTCTAGTTGTCAATCTTAAGATTGAGAGGGGAGGTGGATGGTAGAAACTCTAGTTGTCAATCTTAAGATTGAGGAGGGGAGGTGGAAGGTAGAAACTCTAGTTGTCAATCTTAAGATTGAGGAGGGTAGGTGGATGGTAGAAACTCTAGTTGTTGATCTTAAGATTGAGGAGGGGAGGTGGATGGTAGAAACTCTAGTTGTCGATCTTAAGATTGAGGAGGGTAGGTGGATGGTAGAAACTCTAGTTGTCAATCTTAAGATTGAGGAGGGGAGGTGGATGGTAGAAACTCTAGTTGTCGATCTTAAGATTGAGGAGGGGAGGTGGATGGTAGAAACTCTAGTTGTCGATCTTAAGATTGAGGAGGGGAGGTGGATGGTAGAACTCTAGTTGTCAATCTTAAGATTGAGGAGGGGAGGTGGATGGTAGAAACTCTAGTTGTCAATCTTAAGATTGAGAAGGGGAGGTGGATGGTAGAAACTCTAGTTGTCAATCTTAAGATTGAGGAGGGTAGGTGGATGGTAGAAACTCTAGTTGTCAATCAAACTCTAGTTGTCAAGCTTAAGATTGAGGAGGTGAGGTGTATGGTAGAAACTCTAGTTGTCAATCTAAGATTGAGGAGGGGAGGTGGATGTTAGAAACTCTAGTTGTCAAGCTAAGATTGAGAAGGGGAGGTGGATGGTAAAACTCTAGTTGTCAATCTAAGATTGAGGAGGGGAGGTGGATGGTAAAACTCTAGTTGTCATCTTAAGATTGAGGAGGGGAGGTGGATGTAGAAACTCTAGTTGTCAAGCTTAAGATTGAGAGGGGAGGTGGATGTTAGAAACTCTAGTTGTCAATTAAGATTGAGGAGGGGAGGTGAATGGTAGAAACTCTAGTTGTCAATTAAGATTGAGGAGGGGAGGTGATGGTAGAAACTCTAGTTGTCAATCTTAAGATTGAAGAGGGGAGGTGGATGTTAGAAACTCTAGTTGTCAATTAAGATTGAGGAGGGGAGGTGGATGTTAGAAACTCTAGTTGTCAATCTTAAGATTGAGGAGGTGAGGTGTATGGTAGAAACTCTAGTTGTCAATCTTAAGATTGAGAAGGGGAGGTGGATGGTAAAACTCTAGTTGTCAATTAAGATTGAGGAGGGAAGGTGGAAGGTAGCACTCTAGTTGTCAAGCTTAAGATTGAGAGGGGAGGTGGAAGGTAGCAACTCTAGTTGTCAATTAAGATTGAGGAGGGGGAGGTGTATGGTAGAAACTCTAGTTGTCAATCTAAGATTGAGGAGGGGGAGGTGTATGGTAGAAACTCTAGTTGTCAATTAAGATTGAGGAGGGGAGGTGGATGGTAGAACTCTAGTTGTCAAGCTTAGATTGAGGAGGGGAGGTGGATGGTAGAACTCTAGTTGTCAATTAAGATTGAGGAGGGGAGGTGGATGGTAAAACTCTAGTTGTCAAGCTTAAGATTGAGGAGGTGAGGTGTATGGTAGAAACTCTAGTTGTCAAGCTTAAGATTGAGAGGGGAGGTGGAAGGTAGCAACTCTAGTTGTCAGCTTAAGATTGAGGAGGGTAGGTGGATGGTAGAACTCTAGTTGTCAATCTTAAGATTGAGAGGGGAGGTGGAAGGTAGCAACTCTAGTTGTCAATTAAGATTGAGGAGGGTAGGTGGATGGTAGAACTCTAGTTGTCAATTAAGATTGAGGAGGGGAGGTGGAAGGTAGCAACTCTAGTTGTCAGCTTAAGATTGAGGAGGTGAGGTGTATGGTAGAAACTCTAGTTGTCAATCTTAAGATTGAGGAGGGGTTGAGGATGGTAGAAACTCTAGTTGTCAATCTTAAGATTGAGGAGGGGGAGGTGAATGGTAGAAACTCTAGTGTCAATCTTAAGATTGAGAAGGGGAGGTGGAAGGTAGCAACTCTAGTGTCAAGCTTAAGATGAGGAGGGGAGGTGGAGGTAGCAACTCTAGTTGTCAGGCTTAAGATTGAGGAGGTGAGGTGTATGGTAGAAACTCTAGTGTCAATCTTAAGATTGAGGAGGGGTTGAGGATGGTAGAAACTCTAGTTGTCAAGCTTAGATTGAGGAGGGGAGGTGGATGGTAGAAACTCTAGTTGTCAATCTTAAGATTGAGGAGAGGAGGAGGATTGTAGAAACTCTAGTTGTCAAGCTTAAGATTGAGGAGGGGGAGGTGAAAGGTAGCAACTCTAGTTGTCAAGCTAAGATTGAGGAGGGGAGGTGGATGGTAAAACTCTAGTTGTCAATCTTCAGATTGAGGAGGGGTTGAGGATGGTAGAAACTCTAGTGTCAATCTTAAGATTGAGGAGGGGTTGAGGATGGTAGAAACTCTAGTGTCAATCTTAAGATTGAGAGGGGAGGTGGATGTAGAAACTCTAGTTGTCAAGCTAAGATTGAGGAGGGGTTGAGGATGGTAGAAACTCTAGTTGTCAAGCTAAGATTGAGGAGGGGTTGAGGATGGTAGAAACTCTAGTTGTCAAGCTTAAGATGAGGAGGGGGAGGTGATGGTAGAAACTCTAGTGTCAATCTTAAGATGAGGAGGGGGAGGTGTATGGTAGAAACTCTAGTGTCAATCTTAAGATTGAGGAGGTGAGGTGTATGGTAGAAACTCTAGTGTCAATCTTAAGATTGAGAAGGGGAGGTGGAAGGTAGCACTCTAGTTGTCAAGCTTAAGATTGAGGAGGGGAGGTTGAAGGTAGAAACTCTAGTGTCAATCTTAAGATTGAGGGGGGAGGTGGAAGGTAGCAACTCTAGTTGTCAATCTTAAGATGAGGAGGGGGAGGTGTATGGTAGAAACTCTAGTTGTCAAGCTAAGATTGAGGAGGGGGAGGTGTATGGTAGAAACTCTAGTGTCAATCTTAAGATGAGGAGGGGAGGTGGAAGGTAGCACTCTAGTTGTCAAGCTTAGATTGAGGAGGGGGAGGTGTATGGTAGAAACTCTAGTTGTCAAGCTTAAGATTGAGAAGGGGAGGTGGATGGTAAAACTCTAGTTGTCAATCTTAAGATTGAGAAGGGGAGGTGGATGGTAGAAACTCTAGTTGTCATCTTAAGATTGAGGAGGGGGAGGTGAAGGTAGCAACTCTAGTGTCAAGCTTAAGATGAGGAGGGGGAGGTGTATGGTAGAAACTCTAGTGTCAATCTTAAGATTGAGGAGAGGAGGAGGATTGTAGAAACTCTAGTTGTCAAGCTTAGATTGAGAAGGGGAGGTGGAAGGTAGCAACTCTAGTTGTCAGCTTAAGATTGAGGAGGGGAGTGGAAGGTAGCAACTCTAGTTGTCAATCTTCAGATTGAGGAGGGGTTGAGGATGGTAGAAACTCTAGTTGTCAATCTTAAGATTGAGGAGGGGAGGTGGATGGTAGAAACTCTAGTTGTCAATCTTAAGATTGAGGAGGGGAGGTGGATGGTAGAAACTCTAGTTGTCAATCTTAAGATTGAGGAGGTGAGGTGTATGGTAGAAACTCTAGTTGTCAATCTTAAGATTGAGGAGGGGAGGTGGATGGTAGAAACTCTAGTTGTCAATCTTAAGATTGAGGAGAGGAGGAGGATTGTAGAAACTCTAGTTGTCAATCTTAAGATTGAGGAGGGGAGGTGGATGGTAGAAACTCTAGTTGTCAATCTTAAGATTGAGGAGGGCAGGTGGAAGGTAGAAACTCTAGTTGTCGATCTTAAGATTGAGGAGGGGAGGTGGATGGTAGAAACTCTAGTTGTCGATCTTAAGATTGAGGAGGGTAGGTGGATGGTAGAACTCTAGTTGTCAATCTTAAGATTGAGGAGGGGAGGTGGATGGTAGAAACTCTAGTTGTCAATCTTAAGATTGAGGAGGGGAGGTGGAAGGTGGCAACTCTAGTTGTCAAGCTTAAGATTGAGGAGGGGGAGGTGAATGGTAGAAACTCTAGTGTCAATCTTAAGATTGAGGGGGGAGGTGGAAGGTAGCAACTCTAGTTGTCAGCTTAAGATTGAGGAGGGGGAGGTGATGGTAGAAACTCTAGTGTCAATCTTAAGATTGAGGGGGGAGGTGGAAGGTAGCAACTCTAGTTGTCAATCTTAAGATTGAAGAGGGGAGGTGGATGGTAAAACTCTAGTTGTCAATTAAGATTGAGGAGGGGAGGTGGATGGTAGAAACTCTAGTTGTCAAGCTTAAGATTGAGGAGAGGAGGAGGATTGTAGAAACTCTAGTTGTCAAGCTTAAGATTGAGGAGGGGGAGGTGAATGGTAGAAACTCTAGTTGTCAATCTAAGATTGAGGAGGGGAGGTGGATGGTAAAACTCTAGTTGTCAATCTTCAGATTGAGGAGGGGTTGAGGATGGTAGAAACTCTAGTGTCAATCTTAAGATTGAGGAGGGGTTGAGGATGGTAGAAACTCTAGTGTCAATCTTAAGATGAGGAGGGGAGGTGGATGTAGAAACTCTAGTTGTCAATTAAGATTGAGGAGGGGTTGAGGATGGTAGAAACTCTAGTTGTCAATTAAGATTGAGGAGGGGTTGAGGATGGTAGAAACTCTAGTTGTCAAGCTTAAGATGAGGAGGGGGAGGTGATGGTAGAAACTCTAGTGTCAATCTTAAGATGAGGAGGGGGAGGTGTATGGTAGAAACTCTAGTGTCAATCTTAAGATTGAGGAGGTGAGGTGTATGGTAGAAACTCTAGTTGTCATCTTAAGATTGAGGAGAGGAGGAGGATTGTAGAAACTCTAGTTGTCATCTTAAGATTGAGGGGGGAGGTGGAAGGTAGCACTCTAGTTGTCAAGCTTAAGATTGAGAAGGGGGAGGTGGAAGGAAGCAACTCTAGTTGTCAAGCTTAAGATGAGAAGGGGGAGGTGTATGGTAGAAACTCTAGTTGTCAAGCTAAGATTGAGGAGGGGGAGGTGTATGGTAGAAACTCTAGTTGTCAATTAAGATTGAGGAGGGGAGGTGGAAGGTAGCACTCTAGTTGTCAAGCTTAGATTGAGGAGGGGGAGGTGTATGGTAGAAACTCTAGTTGTCAAGCTTAGATTGAGAAGGGGAGGTGGATGGTAGAAACTCTAGTTGTCAATCTCAAGATTGAGAAGGGGAGGTGGAAGGAAGCAACTCTAGTTGTCAATCTTAGATTGAGGAGGGGGAGGTGAAGGTAGCAACTCTAGTGTCAAGCTTAAGATGAGGAGGGGGAGGTGTATGGTAGAAACTCTAGTGTCAATCTTAAGATTGAGGAGAGGAGGAGGATTGTAGAAACTCTAGTTGTCAAGCTTAGATTGAGAAGGGGGAGTGGAAGGTAGCAACTCTAGTTGTCAAGCTTAGATTGAGGAGGGGAGTGGAAGGTAGCAACTCTAGTTGTCAATCTCAAGATTGAGAAGGGGAGGTGGATGGTAGAAACTCTAGTTGTCAAGCTTAAGATTGAGGAGAGGAGGAGGATTGTAGAAACTCTAGTTGTCAATCTTAGATTGAGGAGGGGGAGGTGATGGTAGAAACTCTAGTGTCAATCTTAAGATTGAGGGGGGAGGTGGAAGGTAGCACTCTAGTTGTCAAGCTTAGATTGAGAAGGGGAGGTGGATGGTAAAACTCTAGTTGTCAAGCTTAGATTGAGGAGGGGGAGGTGATGGTAGAAACTCTAGTGTCAATCTTAAGATTGAGGAGGTGAGGTGTATGGTAGAAACTCTAGTTGTCAAGCTTAGATTGAGGAGGGGGAGGTGAATGGTAGAAACTCTAGTGTCAATCTTAAGATTGAGGAGGGGGAGGTGTATGGTAGAAACTCTAGTTGTCAATTAAGATTGAGGAGGGGGAGGTTGAAGGTAGAAACTCTAGTTGTCAATCTTAAGATGAGGAGGGGGAGGTGTATGGTAGAAACTCTAGTTGTCATCTTAAGATTGAGGGGGGAGGTGGAAGGAAGCAACTCTAGTTGTCAAGCTAAGATTGAGAAGGGGAGGTGGATGGTAAAACTCTAGTTGTCTATCTTAAGATTGAGGAGTGGTGGTGGATGGTAGAAACTCTAGTTGTCAATCTTTAGATTGAGGAGGGGGAGGTGGAAGGTTGAAACTCTGGTGAAATCAAATATTATGAATAATGATCGTGTTAGGGGTGGTGGAAGGTTGAGACTCTAGTCGACAGGATTTAGATCATGTTAGGTGTTAGGGGAAGTGGAAGGTTGAGACTAGTTGAATGTTTTAAAGATCATACTAGGAGAGGTGTAACGTTGAAAATTCAGTGAACAGTTTATGGCAGAGAAACATTAATACTAGATGTAAGTTAAATTTGAATAATATAAACTACTAAGTTTTTGTTTAAATTATAATTCTCACTACAAAATGTTGGTTTGTTTCTAATTGTACTGTACATGTTATAGGATGGTTCATATAGAGATACAGTATATTATGGTGGATTCAGAAACTGATCAATAACTGTTGGAATTTGAAACAAATAAGTTTTTGTGAACTAAAGTATGATCAATGATTACATAAACATAATGTCACAGTTATATGAATATTATGTTTTAGTAATCTTTCAATTCTTGTATGCTTATCATGTTCTCAGAATTACACTCATTATTAATTCAAGTTTGACACTCTGCATACTCATGATTCCTCCAATCTTTTCATAAATAATGACCGTCTATTAAAAACATGTCAAAGTAATCTCTGTTTGGAAAACATATCCATTATTATCATCATCAATACCACATTTTCAAATTTACACTGAACAACTATGAGTTTCAATTAGATTCATAATGATGGGAAAATAAATGAAACTCAACATAAACAATAATTTATTTCTTCATTTCAAACAACACCACACTGGAAATAGGAATTTACAGTAATAATGCTACAATTTAATTGCAACAACTGTATAAATATGACCAGCGTACTTTGCAATGGAATTGCAACACTTTTACTGCACTGCAATCTATTTGAAACTCATCAGTGTTACAGTACTCTTCTAGAGATTCAAAGAGGAAGAGATAGAGAGAGACCCACTTACACAGAATGTCACCAGAGACCACAATTTAATAAATGTCGCAAGTTGAAGACTGATTTACAATAATTAAAACACGTCACGATATTGCTGACTCGAGTGTTATTAGGATTTGCTGTCTATTTATAGAATCACAAGCATTACAATAATTGAATGGAAAAATTAGGCTCCTTGTTCTGTTCCTAAACTCAGACCAATAAATTGTGTTGCACGACTTTTCAATCGCCCTCTACAAAAACCACAGATGCATCAGCCCACCCACCTATTGACAAACCACCAAAGTATTCAGTTTCAAGCGTATTTTCTATTAATATTGTAAATGGTTGAACTCAAATCATATACTTATTTTCTATTTCTAAATTGACAACTAGATATGATTGTTTGAATAAATTAATCTATAAAAATTTGAGTAAATTCAGAAGTCCAAATTGTGCCGGTTGCACGAAAACCAGTTGAATTTTAATCATGATTAATTTCACAAGAACCAATCAGAGAATGCTTTTTTGAAAAGATGGCTTCCTTGATTGGTTCTTGTGGAATTAACCACAATTAAAATTTAACCGGCTTTTGTGCAACCAGCACTAATATTTATTACTTGCAACTTGTGAACCCCTGAATCAGGAATCAATATTATGTTGTATATTGTAAGACGTAAGTTGCTCTCATTCCATGCATAACTTTGTAACAACTGTATAAATATGACCAGCGTACTTTGCAATGGAATTGCAACACTTTTACTGCACTGCAATCTATTTGAAACTCATCAGTGTTACAGTACTCTTCTAGAGATTCAAAGAGGAAGAGATAGAGAGAGACCCACTTACACAGAATGTCACCAGAGACCACAATTTAATAAATGTCGCAAGTTGAAGACTGATTTACAATAATTAAAACACGTCACGATATTGCTGACTCGAGTGTTATTAGGATTTGCTGTCTATTTATAGAATCACAAGCATTACAATAATTGAATGGAAAAATTAGGCTCCTTGTTCTGTTCCTAAACTCAGACCAATAAATTGTGTTGCACGACTTTTCAATCGCCCTCTACAAAAACCACAGATGCATCAGCCCACCCACCTATTGACAAACCACCAAAGTATTCAGTTTCAAGCGTATTTTCTATTAATATTGTAAATGGTTGAACTCAAATCACATACTCATTTTCTATTTCTAAATTGACAACTGGATATGATTGTTTGAGTAAATTAATCTATAAAAATTTGAGTAAATTCAGAAGTCCAAATTGTGCCGGTTGCACGAAAACCAGTTGAATTTTAATCATGATTAATTTCACAAGAACCAATCAGAGAATGCTTTTTTGAAAAGATGGCTTCCTTGATTGGTTCTTGTGGAATTAACCACAATTAAAATTCAACCGGCTTTTGTGCAACCAGCACTAATATTTATTACTTGCAACTTGAGAACCCCTGAATCAGGAATCAATATTATGTTGTATATTGTAAGACGTAAGTTGCTCTCATTCCATGCATAACTTTGTAACAGCTAGAGTAGGTAGTACATTGGTGAAGCACAACTGGTTCTCCTGTAGACCAGTCTACGGTTCGGAACTCACCTGTAATTGGGCTCACCTCAACTGCAGATATCCATGCTAACTTACCTTTGTTTAATAGAAGCATAAAGCTCTCAAATTTCATGTCACAATTATTGTAGAATATTCTCTCTGAATCCTCAAAATCATAATAATCAAGGCTGTTTGCACAGTTTAAACAGAATCTGAGCAGCTGTTGGATAGAATTTAAAGTCAGAGTTTCATTATTATTATTGTAATGTGTGATAAATGTTTTAGCGTTTAAAGCATAAGCTGTTTCGAATCAGTTCAAAAAACTCCCTGTCTACAAACGGCACTCAATTTGGATTCAAATGACAAGCTGATCGGAATTCGTTTAAACTCACTCTGGGCAAGCTGTCCACAATTTATTTATTCAAAACACCAGCTGATCAGATTGAGTTTAAACTCACACTTTACAAAGGGTACCTACACAATATGATGAATTTTCACGAAGCGATTCTATTCAGTTTAAACTCACTCTGGACAAGCTTTCAACAATTTATTTATTTATTCAAAACACCAGCTGATCAGATTGAGTTTAAACTGACATTGCAAACTATCCATTACTAGTATTGTAATGACCACCAGCTGTTCAGATTCGGTTCGAGCCTACAATGAATGTGTGAACGGCCTTAGGCGGATCGTTTGAAATATTCAATTTTTTTCTAAGAACGAAACGCACGCCTGCATCTGTTGAATGAACCAATCCTATATCAATGTACAAGTGGCTACTATAGTGAGATTCTTGTTATAAAGTCAGCACCTGATTAACATTGGTGTTGCTATCCTTGTCTGTCTTCAAACAAACCAGATAGATCTATCCTTTTCCAACTCCGCACTAGTTTCAAATCCCTCGATAAATACAATGAAATACCAGAATTTTGGTCTCAATTATAAAAATTAATGTATTCTTGAATCATGAACACATATATTATTATATCTTAATGAATATAATATATTTGAGATATAATAATATATTGATCATTTTCAGTTTATTTGAGTAAAGAAAGAATTAAAAGAATTTGATTGACAACAACCAGATTAAACAATTAATATTGGGTTAATATGGGTTTCTACCTGCTTTATCCATTAATGAATAAATATCATATCAGCTATACTGGGATAACTTTACTTTTGATCACATCTATCCACTAGACAATGTGGTGGCAATAGACAATTGGCCATTTTGCCGTTCTATCATTTCCACTGACTAACTTTTCTTTTGAAGCATCTAAATTTGAAAATCTACTTTGTGAAAAAAATTGAGGACTGAAAAATTTGTGAATTGAAGAACTACAAGACTTAACCTATTTCGGACTATATGTTATCTAAATTGGGGAGAGGAATAGCACAAGGTTACCTTATTTTTCCTCTCCCTATCATTTCGATAATGTACTTATTGTATAAATGAATAAATAATGACTTTATATACTGTAAATCTCACTATAGGTGCAAAGTTTTGAATTTAGAAATCAACCAACAAAACTACTGTCATACTACATCAGCTACTAGACAAGGAGATAATTCTACACTCTAAGTCCCAGTTGCACATAAGGCTGTTAAATTTTAATCATGATTAAATGCCACGAGAACCAAACAGAGAAGGTTTTTCTGTGAAGAAGGCTTCTCTGATTGGTTCTCGTGGCATTTAATCGGGATTAAAAGATGACAGACTTTTGTGCAAACGGGTGTAAACCAACTAACTCACAGTTTTGTGTGAAACATTATCAAATTGTCAGCTTTCAGCTATAAGGATGATCAGCGAAGAATAAGAAGAACAGGATGAAGAAGAGATGTAGCAGAAGAGAAGTGAAGAACGAAGCAGAAGAAGAAGAAGAAGGAGAAGACAAATGAGGAGAAGCAGAGAAGTAGAGGTTTGTCGAGTCACTCACAGCATTGAGCATTGTAGTTGGGCTGCGCTGGCCACTTAATTCGGCAAAGTCCAATCTGCGTAATACAAGAACGATTTATTATTTTCACAAAATCGCCAACAAAATAAAACATATCAATATAACACTATCAATATTAAATTTATTGAAAAAACCTCTCTTTTAATGAAAATGAACGGCTGATTTTTAACAGAACACAAACAAGATTACTTGGTGACAAATGATGTACCTCTCTATAATGAGGTCCACGTTATAATGGCAGTGGAGAAAGATAGGAGAACAGTGTTGCCGACTCTCTGCCATGCCACTGCCTTCTATCGAGGATAGCTGATTGCAATTTATAAACAGTTCATTCTTGTTTAAAATAATCAATTACATTTTATTCGTCAAGCACATATTTATATATTTTTCAATGATTAAATAATAAATTTCTATAGTGCCGGTTAAATTTTCAACGTGATTAATTCCACGAGAACCAATCAGAGAAGCCGTCTTATAAAAAATACCTTATACTTCGTGGTATTAATCACGGTTAAAATTTAACCGGCTTTAGTGCAACCGGCACATAATAATTGAGATTGAATATTTTGTAAAATGATTTTACATACCAAAATATTTGGTATTTTGTATCATATTTATTATTTATTAATTTCATTTAGTTATGAAGTTATAATTCACACTGTACTGTAAATTGTCCTCGTTTTGCAATAAATAAATTTCAAATTCAAGTAATACTGAGTTGTAACATGGAGAAAAGATGGCATAAGAAGATATCCCATGATATAGGGCGTTCATGTTGCAAATTTCACAGTTAACAAAACTCAAGCCGATAGTCCTAGTGAAGCAATGTTGCAATGTGACGCTGGTAGTCTCTCACACTGTGCCGTTCTTAAGCTGCGTACAGATATACGCGCCGCGAACATGAGCAATTGACTTTCAATCAGCTGACTATATCTGTATTTTTACGGAAACGGTAAGATACAGATATGAAAAGCTTGGCATCAGCTGATTAAAAGTGAATTGCTCATGTTCGCGGCGCGTATATCTGTACGCACCTTTACACTCTCACCCGACCGAAACAGTAATGACAGACAGTAGTCGGCTTGAGTTGACAAAAATCGCATTGAAATTTGGAAGATGAACGACCTATACCATGGGATATCTTCTAATGTTATATTTACTCTTCGCTTGTATAAAAAAAATCTGGTGTGGCGCACTCACACAACTTTCCTTGTTGTTATGAAAATTGATCACCTGACGCTAGTGTTCCCGCGCATCACAAGTCTACTATTCAAAGATTTGAGCCAGCTGGTGACAGGGCAATAACGCTGGAGACACACATGAGGTCTGCTATCTCTTCATAGTGAATGATTTAATAGAATCAACAATCATTTGAAATTGAATAATCACATTTTCTCGAATTTAAAGCTTATTTTCAATTTTAGGTGAAAATGTTACTGAACATTAATTGAAGAGATTTTCATGCTCAATCTACTCCACTTGATTTTTTTCGTTTCAATTGTATCTGAAGCCTGATAATTGGGAATCTATCTGCATTGATGGGGCGAAGCTCCTGAAATTTTTACAGATATGGGACTTGTGGCAGTTGATAGAGCTTATTGATGACTATATCAGGTATGAATTTGATCAAAATCGGTGGAGCCGTTTCCGAGAAAATCACGAAAAACCCTGTTTTTGACAACATTTTCGCCATTTTAGCCGCCATTTTGAATTGCATTTGATCGAAATTGTTCGTGTCGGATCCTTATAGTGAAAGGCCTTAAGTTCCAAATTTCAAGTCATTCCGTTAATTGGGAGATGAGATATCGTGTACACAGACGCACATACACTCATACACACACACACACACACACCACACACACACACACATACAGACCAATACCCAAAAACCAGTTTTTTGGACTCAGGGGACCTTGAAACGTATAGAAATTTAGAAATTGGGGTACCTTAATTTTTTTCGGAAAGCAATACTTTCCTTACCTATGGTAATAGGGCAAGGAAAGTAAAAATCAGAGGTGTTTGCATACATAACCGGCCAAGATAGAGATATGACAGACTACAACACTCACCTTACAAGTTTCGTGGTTGAAAGCTGTGTTATAAGACTGGAGGAGGACAATCCCAGAGAATCAGCCGAATCAGTGTATTATTCCAAGTCAAGTTCCAGAAAGAAATCGAGTTATGTATATCAACCACCAACAATCAGGTTTCTACCTGAAAAGACAGACAACAGAAAACATTTTTTAATACAATATTATAACCAATCACTCGTACAGTAGGTACAAACCTGACTGATACTACAATATCATCTGTATTTATCTGTTGTATAAATTAGAATTGGAACCTTTTTGGGAGATTTAGCCTGTGGTACTTTTCTGTAAGTTGTGTAATTCTGAATGATTGAATAAATAAATAAATAAATAAATATCAAGCCTAAAAAGCACAACTATTAAAGTACTGTGGTGAGGTCCACATTATAATGGCAGTATTTGATTAACATTGGTGTTGCTATCCTTGTCTATCGTTTGACAAAGCAGATAGCACCATCATTTTCTAGCCCCACAACGTTTCCAATTAGTTTTTCAACAATATAGAAATATAATTAATTAACAGAATATTCAATCTCAATTGTGAAAATTTATTATTTTAAACAAGAATGAACAGTTAATAATGAGATATACCGATATCAGTTATCCTCTATAGAAGGCAGTGGCAAGGCAGAGCATCGGCGACAACGCTGTTCACCCATCTTTCTCCACTGACATTATAACGTAAGCCTCACTATTAATAATGAACAACTTATAAAATAACTGGAGAGTGAAAACTACTATCCGAACCTTCCAGATACATATATTCAAACAAGGCTTTAACCGCCTTATGTATACATAAAATAGCAGGTAACCTGTGCTCCGCAAGGTTTTGATTAAAAACTCGACCTACTGAAATCTTGAAGAATTTAAAGTAGGCCTATAACCATCCTCGGCAAATTAAGGATCAGCATACAAAATTCTAAGTTAATCAGTCTAGTAGTTCATACGTGATGATGCGTAATTCGTGAATTTCCTATCCCATACGTGTAAAAGCCAAGCCGATTCTTTTCTTTATTATATTATAGATAAATAATGTTACTGTCATAGACCGAAGCAGGCTATTGACAAGGTAATCTTCTTGGCAGAATTCTGAGTACAAAATTATATCACAATAATTCGTAGTATTTAATAGGTTACAAAGGAAAATGTATAAGTGAGTCTCAAAAAGTACTTTGACTGAGTTGCAAGGCCAACAATAAAGCAAGTTCACTTTACTATACCTCTCAACATTTTTCCATTTATTACTTTGCATAGGTCTACAAATCAAAAAGTTTGCAGGAAAGTTCATATCTCAAACAAACAAATAAGTACAATGTGTTGAGCTGGAAGGCCCAAGGCAAAAAATCTTGGATAATTTCGAACATATTACAGCAGCAATTCGAGTAGTTGAGATAGTGAGATTGTTAACAAGACCTGTAATTACCACACAATGAGTTAGACATTTTTCCATTGACTATATGTTCATCATTGTAATGTGTTTTAATTCCGGATAGAAAAAATTGAATTGAAGTTGAAAGCCTCACCTGTCAAGTGGCATAATAATTGAAAGCTGTGGTCCACGACAGGATGCCGAAAGCTCCATACTGCAACAGAGCCTGCTCACCAAAGCCAAACTGCTCTAACACACCTGCAACATAACATGTTGCAAATTTGACATTTCGAAAAAATCGCCCCAATATTTCATTCATTGGATGGAGGAAACAAAGCAAAATTTAGAACACAAGAAACAGGTAAAACTTGACACTCAAGAAGAAGAAGAAGTAGGAAGAAGAAGAAGTAGGGGAAGACGAAAAAGAAGAAGAAGAAGACTCAATGATTTTTTTTTTTAATTTTTTGTAAATTACTGTACAAAATTAGCGTAGTAATTAATTAGTCGACTTTATTACTTGATTTATCCTTTGTAGGATCACATCGGATAATATAGTAAGATTCACACTATAAAATCAGCACCCATTTAGAATGGAATAGAATAGAATGGAATAGCTGCCTTTATTTTTGACCTAGGAGGGCGGAGTTAGGGCGCAGCCGGCCCTCTCTTACACTCAACCCTCCAATACAACTCTAAATAATTACTAGATTAAACAAATCAAATTGAGAAATTAATAAGAGTAATACTTGCGCAAGTAAAATTAGTATTAAAGGTATTTATTTGAAAGCAAAATATAGATCAATATTTTAGAAATTCTATTAAATCAAAGAAGTACGAAATCTAGGCTATTAAAACATATGCATATAATATTTAATTTTTTGCAATACAATTTGCGATAATTTATTATAGTTCTAATTCACTAGATGAATGGCTCTACCCATTCCGTCAGGTGCCGAATCTTGCACCCTGAGATAAAAATATATATATATTCGATACAAATAAATCTACTAAATACTAGAGATTTTAATATATAAATATATATTTGGATTATTAGTGGCTAATTTATCAAGCTGATCTTAGAGCACACATTTTTAATTGAATTGTCCAAGTCGACAAGTATTTGCAAGCGCATATCGCAGCTACATGCAACAGAATGCATATGATGTTAAGATAAAGGCACATGGTAATGATTCGTGCCATAAATCTAGAATATAAAGTTTAGCCTGTGATATTTTTATTGATTTCAATTATTGTTCTATTTTTATATTATTTTTTTTTTTATCGCTCTATATATATTTTTTGCCTCGATTGATCTTTGCATTATTTATGTAATATATGTATGAAACTTTTCATGGTGTGCAATTTATTTTTTATTCCTCAACTCTATAGTATAAGTATCATTTATATATATATTTATTATTTATTGAATTACAAGAGTTATTGGAGAAGCCCATATCTAGGCCTATCAAGATTTTTTAAGACTGAATACTATTAGAAAACCACGACCTAATTATATCAAATCTCATGCTTTACCGACTGATGCCAAGCAGGAGGCTAATCGTTATTTAAATATAAATAATAACGTGACAAGCTATTATGAAAATTTATTACTTAATCATTGATAAATACATTCTCTTGACGAATAAAATGTAATTAATCATGTTAAACAAGAATGGACAGTTAAAAAAAAATTATATCAGATATACCGGCACAGTATCAGCTATCCTCTATAGAAACACTGTGGCAAGGCAGAGAATTGGCCACGCTGTTCTCCTATCCTTCTCTACTACCATTATAACGTGGACCTCACAATAGTCTCATTAGAAATCATATTTTCACTGAACCGGAGACTTACACTGATACTGACAGTGTGAATCCGCCTTTGTTCTATCATTTTTTAAAAACATTACCTGCGCATAATTGGTGAATATAACAGGTAACATAAGATCTATAAAGAGTGAGTCATTTATGTATGGGAACCCTTTAATAAATTAGAGCGGGATCATTATTAAGTCGTAGTTAAATGGTAGAAATTCTCGCCGTTGCCGTCAGCGAATCGCAATGGTTTGCACACGACTTGGATATGAATCTTTTGGAATTGAATAATATGGATATTGAGAAACCTGTTTCAAACCAATACTCTAATAACGATTATAATTTCATAACCTATCAATGACTCAACAGTGAAGGGTAGGCCTACTGTGTGCAAACGTAAAGTGGTCAGCAGTTTTAGTAGGATAAGTATAGGTTTAAATATCGAGATATCCATTCAATAAAATACATATATACCGGTACCCTTTTAAGAACGCTGGAATTCTGAACGCCTGACCGCTTAAACTCTGTGTGTTCAAACTCTAAAGGGCACGCCACACCAAGCTCGCTACCGCGGCGGTAGCGAAGTTTTAAAAATCGCTAGCCATGTATTCAGGTTGAGCGCGCCACACCGAGTTCGCTACCGCGGCGGTAGTACGGCGCACTACCACCTACGACCGCCTGCTAGGCGATTCAACAAAAGTTCGCTGAGAGGTAGTACGGCGGACAAAGCGAGCTCAGTGTGGCGCGCTCAACCTGAATACATGGCAGGCGATTCGAAGAGGTAGCGCAATGCTGAGTGCTGTAGTCACGCCCTCCCCCCACTACTAGACTCACTACTCGGAGACTACCGCTAGCGGACGTTTTTCGGTGTGGCGTGCTCAGCCGAGAAAACTACCACCAGCGGTACTACCTCGGCGGTACTGGCGAGCTTGGTGTGGCGAGTCCTTAAGGCCCGGTTGCACAAAAGCCGGTTAAATTTTAATCGTGGTTAATTTCACGAGAACCAATTAGAGAAGGCTCATTTGAGAAGACGGCTCTCTGGTTCTCGTGAAAATTAAACAGGATTAAAATTTAACCGGCTTTTGTACAACCGGCAATATGTTGTATGAAATTAGAACATCTAAATTAACGGAATGAGATGTAAGAACAATAATCATTCCATATCGCATTGATCGAAGGATTCCTATTTCTAATAGCCTACTTGAACAAACTAATAAAATTAACAACAAAGAGTAAATAAACATTGAACTCACTATTATCCACAAATTTTAAATACATTATCCTTAAATAAAAATAAGAATTCAGTGGTAGACTTAATTATAAATTAGAACTGAGGGACGCAGAACAGTGTACTTTAACGCGGTACTTCAAATAGGATCTAAAAAAACAGCGAAATTAATCACAAATATCAAACATATTTGCCACAAATTATGAATAAATAAAATTTATTATCGAATCGAAATAAAATTTCTCATGTCTAGCAATTTGAACTGAGAATAAAATATTAGTAACGCAACACTTCCAAAGTATTACAATGTACGGACCCCAACATAAAGACCTAAACCTTGCAATTTCATAGGTTAGATTAGACTACTACTTGCACCTTTTCAGCATTAAAATCTTCAATTGGCTAAATATTGTAGAGTTAGATTTAAACCATTTTTATATAGAAACTTTAATCAATATTTTTTTATTATTCAAGAGGTATTAGATTTGAAACAAAACTAAACAGAATCAAGTGGATAACCTGTTGAATACGATCACCTAACCGCTAAACAGCTATTGATAATTTGTAAATGCATGAATAGAATAAGGAATTAATGCTCATCTATCTGAAATGTAATAGATATCAATAATAAAAAGTGAATTTCATAATGTACTTTACCTAAAATGTAGATAGAACGAAAATTCAGTCAACTTCTGAGCACATCAGTTATATGAGCACTTACGTTTGTGTAGACAGATAAGTTTAGCACTAATATCACATTCTCGTAATTAGAGACTATAAACAATTTTGAAACCCCGTTATTTTGAACAGATATACTTTAGAATTACAATAATTATTATCAAAGAAACTTTCAAAAATTAACACTAAAATCCGACAGTTGTGTTTTGACTTGCTTATGACGGTTGCCGAGATGCCGAGCCAGAGAGCAGAGCAAAGATATCAGGATTGCCAACATGACGGAACTAAATTCTCCTACATTTGACTAAAATATTTCTTCAATTTTATTTGGAATTCATGACACGCATTAAAAATTTGATTATATAATCTAAAAAATTTATAAATACAAACGAAATTCCAGTTTATCGATATTATTTCATTAAATGTCATAAATTAGCTTCGACTAGCATCAACAGGAGAAACTATTATCAGTATGGCTGTGGCACTGAACGTTCAAAATCAAATTTACGCCTCTCTACGTCAAGGCGTCGATGCTATAGTAAGATTCACATAAAACTGTCATAATTGATTGGATCATAAATATTGATGTTATTTCATAAGGAATGCTAACAGTACAAATGGAACATGAAATACCTCAACTCACAAAAACCCAAAAATCCTAATAAAATCTCCAAAATACAAAGATATATACATGTAACTCTCAACTAAAATCCCTATAGCTGCTAAAATTAATGTCAGAATTTATATTATAATTAAACATAGAGTACGATTTCAGATATTTCGAAGAGAAATTGTCCTGAACTGATCCAGTTATTTGCAGCTAGCTCAATAAGATTAGAAAATTTAGAGTAAAAAAACTCAAATAATTGACCATTATTCAATGTATCTTTACAATTAATAGAGAGATCTAGTGCAAATAAACTACAACAGCACGCCATTCTCTGTACAACTCGAATCATTCTGAAATCGTACAATAGCCTAATGACTAGATTATTAAAAACAGGGTGAGTGAATGATGAGAAATGACCTAAACACTCTATCTACAATTAATATCAATGATGATAAAATTATTTTTCACAAATAATAGCACGAATAATTGGATGAGAGTGAGTTATGATTGATGAAAAACAAGATCCTACCTGTCACGGCCTTGAGACTCATCACTTGACACATCATATTAAAATTTTACACAAAACTATCACACAGCCGGAAAACCAAATACACCACTAATAATAGCATGGAAATAGCTCTAAAAATCGCACACACACTGATAATAAACTGTAATTTTGACATACCAATTGATCAAAATTAGTAGGACACGATGTGAGAGCCAGCTACCACTAAGCTATCACGTCTCAGACTGCACGATCTTGACTATCTGAGTACTTGGTATCTACATCCCCAATCAAACACCAATCACAGCGCTCCAAACAAAGTGAGCTGGGCTTCTCAGCCAATGGCCGGCCTCAACCCAAATTCTTGACGACTGAACAAAGGAACCGAAGGTTCTAGAATCTTTGAAGATGGCCTGATATTTGTTTTAAATCCCGAAAATGTCAAAATATTATTCAACACATGAAAACTTGAAATAAACGCAATTTGAGTACCAAATACGTTTTAGAAATTAAAAATGGGAATTACCGTACTGACATTTTTATAGTTTTTAAGATGCGATTTAAAGAATGTAAATTAATTTGTTGATTAATTTAATAGAAATATAAAATGTTACCGAAAACTGACTGTCACAACGGCAGCCATGATGCATGGCAAATAAAAATTTTATGTTTATTACGATAAGGCACATAATAATAATTTATTTTTATTATGAATAAATAAGGCTGCTTACGTGATTTTTAAGCTAAAATGATTGAAAATTAGATTTGATTAGCTATCAAAGTTGATTAAAAAACCCCAATTCATAGACAAACAACAATCTATGTGTATTAATGAATTAGGCCAAATACAGTGCCGGTATCAAGCAAAGTACTTTGAATAAATAATATATTTCATAAAAAAGAATAAGTAAATATTATAATTTTACGATAGGATAGAATGGCAAAAATAAAAAAGAATAATTGCTATCCACTAATTTCTATCTAATTCACAGAATTTAACTTTCAATCTTTGTTTAATAATAATAAAGAATGACAGCTTAGGAAAACGATTGGTGTCTAGGTCGCGCTGATAAGCTTTCAATACGAATAGTTAAGCTCCATACGCCTGCTATTCGTGTTGTAAGGGTGACCACTTTAAAAACCGAACTCCTCAAAATACAATTTACGAGTTTAAAAATAGCTGCCCGGTCGTTCGGAACCCATCTAAAATAGGTTCACTCATCTCTCATTATTACCAACGCACAAGCCTAAACTTCATGTGGGCATCATACTCAGCAAAAAATATACTGTAATAAAACTATGTACTTGAATGAAGGAGTATTCATAATTAGGAGATTTGTAGATTTGGGAAATGTCTCTTAGTAAATTTGAAAAAGAAGTCGGATAGTGAATGATACGCTCAAGGGGTGAATTATAGTGTCACGGACTTGGGGACCAAGGCAATCAAAAACTATTGTACAAATAAAAAATATCGTTACAAGATCATATAATCAATAATTTTGTCATAATGTTTTGTACTTACTTCCATCTCCAATTATTCAGCAGCTGCAGCTTTGTTGAGATTCTTGCGTGATGTAACAATCCTTGGCATATCCTGAAGCAACATTAACTTGCCTTACCTTATGATATTCAAGCGCAACGTAGAAGCCAACATAATAAAACTGATTTCAATTTTCATTTGTTGATATTTCCAACCTGTTGCGTGAAAAAATACGAGCTAATACTTTTGTAATATTTCCTATTCTAATAAACAGGTGACTACTAATATTATTAGTTTGTATTTTCTCATGCAATAGGCCCCAGTAAGATATTACTGCTAGGCCTACATAATAATTATTATGTTTGTAGTTTCAAAAAATAAGATATAGGCATGAATCCAAGAGGTGTTCATCAAAACTGAGACATATATTATAAATTATAATATAGCAGTAAGATCACAAAATGGAGGTATACCCGTAAATAATGCTTATTTACATTGTTGATTCTTTTCCATTATTCCAAGTGAAATGTTAGTAGATAACTAGATATCAACACTATAAAGGCCAACTGTTGGTTTCAAGTACCTCATAAAATCATCACATTTGTTGGTTTTTTATCACATTATGGACCTAGAATACTAAATAAGTTATAGGTTCAAAATGACGACAGCACGACTCTAGTCGCTATCAACAGCTGCAATCTATTACGGTACTGTATATTGTATAGTCAATTATGTCGTTTTTAGAAGCTATTGCAATAGTAGTTAATATAGCAACGACTCTAGCCGCACAACTGTATAAACTACTATTGTCTTCCGTACTGTATATTATTCTTTTATTAAAATCTTTTCGCTTATATTGGCTACTGGATTCAAATAGAAACAATATAAAAACGTTTAGTACCCTTTAATAAAAGGGTACTGAAAGTATTTATATTGTTTTATTGTAGCATAGAGAAACAATAGCGTAAGTATATATCCCATGGTATAGGGCGATTATGTCGCAACTTTTACTGTTATCTCAAGCCGATTACTGTTGATTATTGTCGAATGTTACCGTACTGTTTTGTAGGTGAACAGCACAATGTGGGAGACTAACAGTGTCACACAGCTTCACGGGAAAGAATTAAATAAACTATCGGCTTGAGATAACAGTAAAAGTTGCGACATAAACGCCCTATACCATGGGATATCTACTTACGCTATTGTTTCTCTATGATTGTAGTCAATATAATATGTCAACTATCTATAGCAGTAAATACAACGCGGCTACAGTCGTAGCTTAGGAATTAGAAATTGGATCTTCAAGCTAGATTTGCACAAACTGAGAAAATAAAAATATAATTCCCATAAGTTTTAATGGTATTATTCATACTCACACGGCCTGGCTGAGTATGAATAGTCCAATTAGAAGTAGTGTAAATTATATTTTCAATGTCACTGCTGTGTGTAGATCCAGCTTTAGACTTGGCAACATTATACAAAATTATAGAAGTGCGCATACTTCCTTGACTCAAATACAACATAAATAAATGAATTGACAATTCCATACTGGAAGACAAGCTTGTTACAAAGACCTCTGCTTTCTAAGCCTTTAATTTTAGAGAATTTGAGTATGGTAGTTCACTGTAACTGTACGGTAACCTAAAATAAGGTAGGTAGGTAAGTATTTTTCATACTGAGAAAATTCACGGAATAATTCATCAATGAGCTAAGCTACTACAGTACCAATAGTATCAACAAGTGAACTACTTAATTATCCTATTTTAAAAAAAATTATTTATCACCACTGATTTAAAAAACAGAGTTGGCTTTCATATTGGCCAGGATAGCCGAGACAACTAAGGAGTTACAATCTTCAATCTTATAACGCTACCTGGTTATGGGTTTAAATCCCGCCGATAGGCATGGACGTTTGATCATCTCATTAAACCACCCAAGCACAAGCTAAAAGCTCATATATGAGAATCATCCGCAGTCAAAAAATAAATAGCTACAGAATTAAAAAGCAGAGTAGGCTTTCATTTTGCAAAGGAAACATTTAGATCAAACTTGTAAGTTATGCCTATTAGAAGATAATGTACCGACTACACAAGTAAACTTATACAATAGATCCTGGGGAAAACTATCTTATCAAACCTGGAAATTGAATCAACTTACCCAAATCTTCACTAATTTTGTTGTAGAATGCATTTTTAACATCAAATGCAAGAGCAAAACACAAGACGATAACTGACACTTCCAAAATCCAATTTTCAATGTTAAAATTTAAAATAGGGCCATAAAATAAACAAACATCTAATTCTATACAATTGAAATGTATCCGTTTTCTCTGGTAGGGTCTTTAAAGTACTGTAGAAAATATTATAAAACTATTTTGTTGAACTGTGACTGTAAAGATTATAGACGACAAACCAGAAACTCAACTAAACTGAATTTTGAAAACAACACCGGCGCTCCACCTACCGGTAGATTTGCAAACTAACTACTGTAGAGCGCGTATTTTGAATTTTGCATGATATTTGTCTTCTTACCTCGGTTACCAGCATGAATCTGTTCTAATCTTGAGTTAATTTTCAAATTCCATCAGAACACTCTTTGAAATCTTGAATTACTTCTTTTTTCTTTCAATACAGCTGTAAAACACCAATAAAATCACACGTCTATTATTGTGTTTATAACTGGATTGTTCCAAAGCTCTATTTTTATTGAGAATCGAATTAATTTCATATGAAAATTAATAAAATATTTTATTTGAGATGAATTCAACGATGAAAATTCATTCAGAGATGAAATTTCCACCCTTATATTTATAATATATTTGAAACAATACCACCACCATAATTATTATTCTTTCTACTATAATATCTACACTATTCAATCCATGTCTATATAGGCCTACAGGCTACGGTACCATACTCCCAAAGTTCTACCTATATGTTTAGATGATAGCTATTACATAATCCATGTCATTAGGAAACATACTAGATACTACACATTACAACTATTCTATATATATGTTAGCACAGGTACTTTAAATTGGAGCACAAATGTTTGGAAAAATCTCTCTTTATTCCTTAATATATCACTTACATTGACGTAATTATCAACAATCTTATCACACATACACAAACTTATATACCATTCGAACATATTTTCAACAATATATTTAAATACAGTGTTCATCATATCAGAAACAGTTAGGCTCCACATAGCTATGATTACGGCTTTAGTTCATATATTTCAATATTGTGAAATAAAGACGGACATTCAAAACGTATTTCAGTAATATTTTTCATGTATTAGTCATAGTTCATTCTATTAGTTAGTTGTTGCTGCCTAAATTTGTTATTTGTAATCCAATAAAACACAAAATCAGAACTTTTGAAACATAATTTGAAGATTCTACTCCAGAAATTAAAAATATTTTTCTCGTTGATTTCAAAAAATGCAAATTTTGATTTCCACACAATGTTGAACAGCACACTCAACAAACATTCACACATTTCATAATGTAGTTTATAATATTATTAATCCAATAACTCTACCAATTAATATTCTTCATTGCGTTCAGGCTAAGCACAATTTACAATAAACATAATATTAAAAACGCAGCAAGAAATAGATCACAAATTTCAACAGTGTGAGTCGTCACAATGATACTACACAAAAATTAATTACAATCTAAGACTAGTAAATTAAAGATTTTATAGAAAATATTGTTGACCCAATTTATAAAACAAATCTGTTATGATAGCATACTTCAAGCCTTTTCCTATTTATTCAGAATGTATTAAATAAATACAATACAATAGAATTTACTCAGAAAAAGATCAACAAATGATCATATTCTACCAGATATTGCATTCTTATTATTAAACAGATTTACTTACATTGCGAAGAAAATTGTATTTACAATAGAATATTTTTACTAAACTACTATTATTTTTACTTCAATTTATGCATTATTTTGTGTTACTTCAATTATATTAAGGCACAATCAAATAATAAACAATATTGTTAACAAATAGTGAATATTACAATAGTAGTATTTTTTTAATTGCTATATGTATGAGCTGTATTGCAAATAGGGTTTTATAGTAATATAGTATTGTGTTATTACGTAGAAAATTATTGCCAATGTTTTTGTATAATATATTTGATTGGAGACATCAAAGATTGATCAGAGATCAAATTTGATCGACGGTTATAATGCAACAACTGTACAAGAATTGAGAAAAATAGAAGAGATAAAATGGCGTGATGAATCACAAGAAAATAGTGCCAAAAAATATATGTATACATTCATTTTTAGTGTGATTTACAATCAATTGTAATAGGGACAATTTTAGGACCCTGAGCATAGACCATAAATAATGAAGTGTTAAATTTTTAGATTATCGAAATTTGTGTATTTCATCATAGATGTCATCTTGAAATAGAAACTGAATTACTTATAATTTCTCAACTTTTTCTCGTTCATCTTCTTCTTCATCATCACCATCTTCTTCTTCGTGTTCTTTTCTTCTTCTTCTTCTTCTTCTTCTTCTTCTTCTTCTTCTTCTTCTTCTTCTCTTCTTCTTCTTCTTCTTCTTCTTCTTCTTCTTCTTCTTCTTCTTCTTCTTCTCCTTCGTCTTCTTCTCTCTTCTCTTCTCTTCATACCTGTTACTGTTAACTACATTGATAATATAAAGGACTTTTATGAAAGGAATAATTATTAAATCAACAAAAGCTTTGATCTAAATAGTAATTGAAAAATATCTCAAACTTTATGTACTATTGTGAAGATGAAATCTTCAAATTTCATACTCATTTTATGTTCTATTATAATAACCAATTCAGAATTCAGAATAAAAATATGACGTTGTGCTGAATACTCAATACCTATTAAACAATATTATTATTAACTAAGTTATGCGTTCGAAAATAGGCTATATAATATCATCCTTTGTACAAATAGACTTTAAAATGCGTTTAAATGTTTCAGTTTTAACTGATTGACCAATAAAAATATACAATTTTCATTAATATTATCGTTTTCTACTATTTACACTCACTATTAATAGGTAGTTAAGAATCTATTAACAATTTCTTGATGATAATATAGCTAAGCCCTAGGGTTTCAATAACGTTGACCAACTGGCAGACTGTTTCTAAAGGGTATACGATATAAATTTAACTATTTATTCCTAAATAAAATTTAGAAGAGCGAAAAATTTACAAACAGTTCATAAATTATTAATTCTCGATATAACAGTCATACATTTATTGCAAGACGCATACAAAAATTAGAAGAGGTTTTTACATTCTTTGCATAGCCTAATTCCCAATTAGTTGGTGAGTAGATCTTCCAAATAATGGAATCACTCATAATATTCAATAAATTCCTTTAAAATATTGGAAGTGAATTCAATCAAGTGGGGGAAAAAAGGAAGTTTACGACTCTAAAAAATTGATTCGAGATTTTGCAGTAATTTTAAACACTAATTGAGAATAGTAAGGGAAGACTCTTATAGCCTGTGTCAGATAATAAAATAAATTATATGATATTGATTTCTTGAAAAATTTAAATTTTTACAGGGGAACTTTGCAAATTAAACCTAAAATTTATCAGTATACAATGATTTGATTGTAGTTTCTCATGAGCGCAGCTCAAGATAGATAATAAATGATCATTTCCTCTATTTCTTCGATACAAAACTACATTATTTATGAAAAATATGGAATATCTACGAGAACTTGGAGTAAACTTTGTTGTATCCTATAAAAATCAAATATTGTTTTGCTACTTTACAAGGTACCTTGTATCTAATAGAAGCAGAAACTCGAGAACATTTTTAACTTGCCTATAAATTCAATGAAAATCTCAGATTAGAATTTGTGAAATAAATTATGCGATTCAAGCATTCAACAGTCTCTTAACAAACTAACTAACACATATACCCTAACATAAAAAATTACTATATTATTTATATATTATACACACTTCTTAACATAATTTTCGCATTCAGTTCGTACATTTTATACGCGTTTTATTAAAATTATAATTTTTATTGCAGTTCTAAGGTAAGGTTAGGTAAGTGAGAAGCTCTCATACATTCTGAGACCAATTATAGCGGTTCAAATTATTATTAAATTGTGACTGTTCATTTCACACTAAAAACTAACGCATAATGGAAAATATTCTTAAAAAATCAGTCATACACTCTTCAGGGAAAGTCTAAATGACTAATAAATGGCACAATTTCAATATTATTTTATGCAAAAACACACATTTCTGCAAAAGTTCCGGATTTAAAAAAAATCTTACATTTTTTTTCAAAAATTGATTTTTAAAATCAGCTTTGTAGATCAAGTTTTGGTTCATATGACGTGTTGAAATTTATCATTAACAGTTTTTTGATTAAAAAGATTTTTGAAGAGTATAGTCATAGCAATAGCAATGTAGAGTTTTCAGAAACGATAAAACTGACAAATAAATTGCCAATTATTTTTCAAATAACTTTTAAGAAATGAAATTTTCTCAAAAAAGGACCTATTAATAGAATAATATGGAAGCATACATAATATGGTATAGAACCTGAGTTCAATATTGATACAAGAATTTTTTCAACAAGTAGCTTCAACAACTCTATAACCTTCAGAAACATTCCAAACATTTTTAAACAATACATTTTTCAAAACCTGTCAGAAAATTCTGTCTGTCCACCGCCTCTACACACAATTTCCCCCCAAAAAAATTTACAAAAACCTAAAAATGGCAGTTAATTGTTAGAAAAGTTAATTTTTAAACCAATTTATCACAGCCAAAAAGCTTCAATTGCAGTAACAATAGATATGTAAATATTTTTGCAATAATTCACAATCATACTTTTACACAATCATACACAAAAAGTTTTCGCAATTTTTTTCATAAATTAGGTCAATTTCATAGATCGTAGAACTAAAATGAATGAGAATTTAGATTTATGGTACTAAATAGCCGAAAAGAAATATTTACATTAGCTAATACTCATGACACTTGGAGAAGCAGTAATTAGTAGAAATAATTTTTTTTTTCAAGTTTGAAATTTGAGATCAAATTTTGATATTTTTGATTTCGCTTCAAGGATTCTAAAGCTGCGTTTACACCTTATAGATTGTATAAGATTGAACATAGCTTATCATACACATGATGAACATATGTGTTTGTCAAGTTCCGTTCAATCTTATAGAATCTATAAGGATTAACATTTTGTTAATAACTTTGGTGTTAGCGCAGCTCTAAGTGAGTTAAGGTTAGGTTAGGTTAGGTTAGGTTGGTTAGGTTAGTGATCCAAGATTACTAAACTGGCCGTTAATGGTTAGATCGTTACAATGCAATACATCTAACTTTATACTTGCTATTATAACGAAATGTTATCCCTTTCAATTTCAGAGAGTCATAATTCCAAAAGAAACATTGATTGATTTGAAAAATGTTACTGATTATAGCTGTGTCATGAATATCAGTTTCAAGTCCCACGAGAATAAAAACCCTACAAATTTAGTTTTAGACAATTATTAGAAGACTAACAAAATAAAAATACACCTTCAATATCAGTATCGACACAGACAGAATAATCCAACAGTTTGTTTTACAATACATTCCCAAATAATTTTATAATAATAATTTGAGACGTTCCTTCAATTGCATAAATTACAACAATTTTACAATGCACACAGCCAATACTATCGTTGCAGTTAATGAGAATCTATTCACTGTTTTTGTGATGATAAATAAAAAAATGTCATCAGTTGAAACAGAAACTTAAAAATCTGAGCTCATTCAAATAAAAAACATTTCATTTCAAATTTATCCATGAAGTAGAATAAAATCAAAGTAAGTTCTCACTTTCTTGTAAAAATAGCAAAGAAATAATAAAGTTAATAAAAAAAGTTTCTTTCCCGACTTTTTTTCAAAATTGACAGAAATTCGAAATAACAAGTGAATAGATTCCCAATAACATTCGACGATACACAATTCTTAGCATGTTCCGAGCTACTTACACATAAAATAAATAAATTTGGAAAGATCTAATACATAAATTAGTATATTAATTATTACTCTTCTGTTTACGTTGTATAATTTCAACATTATTGCCATAATTTAACTACAGTTCACAATCGGGGGTGGTTTCAGGGATACAGGGTTATTCGTAGAGGGTGTACTACAACATAGATTCTCAACCCTTACAAACTGAATTTCCAATTTCCAACTCAACAAAACTACTAATAACATATAGAAAAAATACAGTATCTACGTTCCCAAAATATTTTACAAATACTAAACAAAATCTAACCCATAACTGAACAAATATGTGCCCTGTAGGTTGAGACTAATAGCTCCGCCAAATAAAGAATATTTTCATTTCATTGAGACTAGTTCATCATAGAATTACTTTTAGGTCATAAAGTAAAAATCAATTCAAAATCTTCAGTTTTTCAGTAAAAATGAACTAAATTTTAGTAGAGTGAAATCATAACCCTATTATGGACTTTTAAAATATTATCTAAATTTGGGAGAGAAATAGTACAAGGAGTATTCTTGATTTTTCTCTCTTGGTCAGTGCTTTCTTTTAAAAATAATAAATAAATAAAATAAATATGTATTTTTTTAAACTTTGTCCAACAGTAGACGATACATAAACTTATTTATTCGAACTGTAGTACTCTCGATTCTAATTGTGGATCTAAATACCAAAACTGCCCTCAAAGTAAACGATGGTTCAAACTCTGATTGGATTCCGGTAGGCCTACTCTTACTTCTAACTGTCGTTGGTATAGTGGATTCAAGCAAAGAGTGAAGAACACTATTATTTTTTCATCTTTGATTCAAGTTTCTGCTCTTGCAAACTTTACCTCAAGTTATGCAAGTTGTGCAAAATACATTCAATTCAAGTAAACTTGACTAATGTAAACACCCCTTCACAAACGCACAAACAAGAAGCTCATGTAGGGATCATCAATTCGCAATGGAAAAATGAAGTTAGGTTGTTGAACTTTACAAGCCTAAAACTGACAAATATGGCCTACTTTAAACCTTGCTATCTTCAAACCCCTGTCTAAACTCTAAACTCTAGTTTAGGGTATTATAACACACTAAACCAAAGTTTACCACCCTATACAAACATGGTCTACTTTAAACCGTGCCATCTTCAAACCTCTGTCTAAACTCTAAACTCTAGTTTAGTGTATTCAACACATTAAACCAGAGTTTACCACCCTCTACAAATATGGCTTATTTTAAACCGTGCCATCTTCAAACCTCTGTCTACAAATTCCGTCTAAACTCTAGTTTAGTGTATTTAACACTCTGGACCAAAGTTTACCACCCTCTACAAACATGGTCTTACTTTAAACCGTACCATCTTCAACCTCTGTCTACAAATTCCGTCTAAACTCTAGTTTAGTGTATTTAACACTCTGGACCAAAGTTTACCACCCTCTACAAACATGGTCTACTTTAAACCGTGCCATCTTCAACCTCTGTCTACAAATTCCGTCTAAACTCTAGTTTAGTGTATTTAACACACTAAACCAGAGTTTACACCCCCTGAAAACCCCCCGACTGGAACCAACCAAAAACCACCGATTTCAACTTACAGACAGTCGGCTCAATGCGCCATGTGATACATACTTGTGACGAATGCAACGGCGAGTGTGAGAGTGAGAGCGTGTTGCGTGTGAATGACACTGGATGCACTTCCCTTGCCCCCGCCAGGGGTCTGAGCCCCCCCTGGGCCTCCGTTCGAGTTGCCCCCTTCTTGGCCGGGGATCACATTTGTGTTCACGTCGATTCCATCTGTGATGTATGTCTTTTTCTTAGTACCTGCAAAAACACACAAATTAATATTGTTAGCAACCTATTACAAGGCAAACTGATGCATTATCCGCAATAGAATAACCTAGAATTTTCGAGCTCAAAATTTATGTGTTTTTATAGAATTGTAACCAACCCAGAAAGGGGGTAGAATTAAGAGATCCCTAAATTCTAAAGGGCGAGTCATGGGACTTTATTAAACAACAAACTTCAGCATTCTATTAAAATTGTAAAATTTTATTAAATGAATTAAACTGATTTAAATTTGGACAATAACAAAAATAATCTATATCGGTTCATTGCACATTCTAAAAATTCAAGATGACTGCATGTAAGATTTTGCTAACTGCTTTTTTGGATTCTAACTGTTCACGAAGGTAGCGTGGACTTTACTCATTTCTCAATTACAAATTTATGATACTAGGGACTCGGTCATTCAAGGGTTTTTAGCATGAGCTACAAAATATAATGGCACTAACAATCGATCAATTTATAAATTCATTACTATTAAGAAATTTTCACTACACTGATTACTCCCGGATATAACTTAAACAAACTAACTTACTAATAGCTACTACTTACTACTTATAACTTACTAATTTAAACAAACATTGACATATTCACTTCGAATAATTAATAAACTACTTCAACTTAACTTACGGCAAAAAATAATACATATTTTTATTAACAATCTTAAACAGCAAACAAATTCAACACACACGTTAATTTTGAGCCCTCGAGGGCCGAGGCTACCTCTGGATTTTAAATGTGAATTCGGCCGCGGCTTGATTGGAAGTGAACTATTCCACGCAAATTATGTTCCCCTTCCACCAACGAGACAACGGTCCACGTGGAGACGAGCATTATTCCGTGGGAAAGGAAAATAATGCAAGTTTGAAATATTCCCAAAATACTCGTGTATTTTCCATCGCTAACGGAAATACAGTTCCGTGAGAATACACCTCAACCCTGCATAAAATTGGAGTCTTCCCGGACGCAAGTTAGCAAAATCTTAATGTGAGAAAATTATTTTTAAACAGAAATAGTTATTTGTGCAACTAGTGCGCAAAGTGACAGTTTGCTGCACCGAAAGAAACGTTTAGGAATGGTTTCTTGAGTGCAGCAGAGGAACTTTGCGCACGTATTTCACATTAAGTTTTTTCTACAGTTACCATTGAATATGAAAAGTGGGTAATTATGGGTAAAATTGCCTGAAATGCATCAAATGTTTTTCTGTGTAATTTTATTATTGATAAAAACCTTAATTTATTGTCAAATTGAATAAAAATGTTGTCCTTGGTTATAATATATAATGTAATAATTAGCGCGTTGTGCTTCGTTGCACCTCTGCTCACTATAGCAGCCACAGCAGTCACTGTTACCAACTTCATTTTGATTTTGCTACACTGTTGCTCCATATAACCTACTAAGTATTTTGCGTTGCCATGTTGCAAATCTGGAGTGCAGAAAAATTTTTTCCCGCACTAGAGCGGAAAAGTGATTCTTTGCGTTCTGTAATCAGTGCAGCAATGGCCACTTTTCAACGTAACTGTAGGAAAAATAAATTTCTCACGATAAAAATTTACACACAAAATTCAGCTACAAGATCACTAAAGTCTCATTGTTGAAGTCCTAATTCTACACTTTTCGAATGAACCCATACTGAATTTATCTCTATGAAAACACAAACCCATAGTTTATTTATTTATTTCAATATTATCACCATCACAGAATTATTTTGTGAATTTGAAGTTTGTTTTATGTTTTTACGGAAGTTTTATTATTAATCTATCTAAATTTAAAATAGTTTGTTTTATTCTGATTTGTAAATTCAGATTGATGATTTAGTGTATAAATTGAAATGGACATAACCTACATAATATTTGGACAATTTAAGACAAAATTAGGAAATTGAAGAAGTTTTGGACAATAGCCTGTTTTTTCTTTACGGTATTGTTTACTCCCAAGTCAGAAGTAAATTTGTACAGAGTATATTCTTTATTGATTCATACAATCTAAGTACATCATCAAAATGATAGGGAGAGGAAAAATAAGGTAACCTTGTGCTATTCCTCTCCTAAATTTAGATAAGGTTACACATAGTCCGAAATAGGTAAAATTATAATTCTACATTGTTAAAAACGATCTGCAGACGTAGCAGAGCTAAAACAGGTTAGCACTATCTGCTTTGCTGAGTGATATACAAGGATAGCAACACCAATGTTAATCAAAAGTTATTAAGTATATTTAAGTTATTATGTAGAGCACAGGTATTAGGATGCTTTGCTTACTGTGTTCCTCGCCAGGAATATTCCCCGGATCCGGATCCCTGTGTCCATTCAGTGTCATCATCATCGTCATCATCCGGCTTCTGTCCACTTCCGCTGCCGTCCTCCTCATCCCGCAGATACGACTCGGCCACCAGGTTTTGGGCTTGGTTCAGTTGTCCCATTACAACCTAAGCACAAAAAAATCAATTTATTACAAGAAATATTTTTAAAAAATCAGATAACTATTGAAGACTAGCAGGTAACCCATGCTCCGCAAGGGACTAATTAAAAACTTGACAAACTGGAAACTTAACGCAATGAAATCTTGAAAAATTGAAAATAGGCCTATAACCATCCTCAGTTAATTACGAATCTATATGCAAAATTTCAAGTTAATCAGTTGAGTAGTTGAGACGTGATGATGCGTCAAACATAATTTTCCTATCCCGTACGTGTATAAGACAGCTAGCCGTCAGGCACGCTTCGCTCGCCGTATCCGTCTAGCCAGGGGGCTCCGCCCCCAGGACCCCCGACTGGATCGTCCAAGAATGAGATCAGCGGCCTCGATTCGCTCGCCAAAAACGCAGATTTTGGACGTATCTTTGGCGTTATTTCAAATTCCTTCTAACACAACATTATTACACCCTAGCTTAGCTTCTGTAATAAATTTGAACATTTTCTGTTCATTTGCTCTCGATAAAGCTGAGAAAATGCTAAAAAACGCTGGAAAAACGCAGATTTTGGGCGTATCTTTGGCGTTATTTCAAATTCCTTCTAACACAACATTATTACACCCTAGCTTAGCTTCTGTACTAAATTTGAACATTTTCTGTTCATTTGCTCTCGATAAAGCTGAGAAAATTCTAAAAAACGCAGATTTTGGGCGTATCTTTGGAATTTTTCCAAAACCGTTCTTAGTGCGCCTCTAAAGGGCCAACTGAACATACCTACCAAATTTGAACGTTTTTGGTCCGGTAGATTTTTAGTTCTGCGAGTGAGTGAGTCAGTGAGTCAGTCAGTGAGTGAGACCCATTTCGCTTTCATATATATATATATATATATATATATAATATATATATATATATATATATATATAATATATATATATATATATAGATTCTTTCCTTTATTATAATATAGATTTCACAGTCAAACATCTTCTGGTAGAGTGTAGAGTGTTAATGGAAAATATATTTTTTGAAAATATCATAAGGGAAAATTATATGAGAAGCGTTCATGTGCCAAATTTGGGAGTGCCTCAGATCTGCGAGATTTCAGATCAGCGAGTGCCTATTCCAGACAAACTGAAACAAGTGGGATGTTGGGACGTTCAGTTTGTACTACATTCTCACAACATCTAGTTTACGTTGCAGGATGATACAAAAGAGAGAAGATAGCATAAGTAGATATCCCATGTTCCAAATTTCACCGTCAATTCAAGCCGATTACTGTCGACTACTGTCTATTATCACTGTTTTGTTGGGAGTGTAAGAGTGTAAGAACGGTAATTATGAGAGACTACCAGCGTCACATAGCTTCACCAAAAATTAATACTAGAACTATCAGCTTGAGTAAAGGCTAAAAATAAACTTTCTACTGCTGCTATTTTTAAAAGTTTTTCGATTTTTATATCATCAAGCTATCAAAATGAAAAAGTTCTCACAGGAGAACATTTTTTCCGATCATTACTTTTTGAGATATGAGCGCCTAAAGTTTAAATTTTTTGGACAGAACATTTTAAATTCGGTATAATAATTAAATCCATGAGATTCAGAGGATAGATTCTTCATGGTATTGTTGATCTAGTAAAACAAAACTTTCCTGAAAATAAAATTTTTTGAGAAAGTTATTCAATTCACCAAAAATAACCCCAAAAAAGTTATTTTTGGTCATTTTAGGTAAACTGAATAAATTTCTCAAAAATTGTTATTTTAAGGTAATTTTTATTTTACTAGATCAACAATACCATTAAGAATCTATCCTCTGAATCTCATGGATTTAATTATTACCGAATTTAAAATGTTCTGTCCCAAAAATTTAAACTTTATGCGCTCATATCTCAAAAAGTAAATGATCGGAAAAAATGTTTTTTCGAGAAAACCTTTCCATTTTGATAGCTTGATTATATACAGATCGAAAAACTTTGAAAAATATCAGCAGTAGAAAGTTTGTTTTTAGCCTTTGCACAGCCTTAACAGTGAAATTTGAAACATAAACGCCCCATACCATGGGATATCTTCTTATGCTATCTTTTCTCTAAGATTTTAAACACCAGTATATGCAAACACTATTGTATTTGATCTCTAAACCACTCGTGAAATATTCAAGACACTTGCACGCTTGTGCCTTAAATTACATTTTCGTCACACTGCACAGAAAGCAGCTGTTTTCCAGTCCCTACGTAGATGTGAAAGACATTGTTTGCAGACGACTCTCGTCTGACGTCAGAACAGGTTTCTTTCCGGCCTAGGCCGGAAAGAGTACCCTTTCCAGCCGCTAACATGGAACTAAGAAAGGTGATCAAAAAACAGCTGATCAAAAAACTTTTCATTATTTGTGTTCATTATTCAATAATTAAAACATTTATAATAATATCATCTAATTGTCATTTGAAAGAATTAAAAAGTATAAAATCAACCTCCCACATAATTGAACATCATCTTTTAGGTTATTTAGACAAATCAGAATAAAAAATAAAAATACTTGGACAATTTCCTGATATTCAGATTACCTCAGATTTGCTAGAGCTATGACCTTCCACTTCTGCTTTCGGAAGTGCTTAGTAAACAATATTATTATTGTTTTTTCCTACAGTTACGTTGAAAAGTGGCTATTGCTGCACTGATTACAGAACGCAAAGAATCACTTTTCCGCTCTAGTGCGGGAAAAATTTTTCTGCACTCCAGATTTGCAACATGGCAACGCAAAATACTTAGTAGGTTATATGGAGCAACAGTGCAGCAAAATCAAAATGAAGTTGGTAACAGTGACTGCTGTGGCTGCTATAGTGAGCAGAGGTGCAACCAAGCACAACGCGCTAATTATTACATTATAATTATATTATAACCAAGGACAGCGACAGCACAGCCGCACCCACCCACAACACACACCACACAGCCGCCCCGCCATTCAAACACACATACATTATTCAGGCAATTTTACCCATAATTACCCACTTTTCATATTCAATGGTAACTGTAGGAAAAACTTAATGTGAAATACGTGCGCAAAGTTCCTCTGCTGCACTCAAGAAACCATTCCGCCCGAGCCGTAGGCGAGGCCGTAAACGTTTCTTTCGGTGCAGCAAACTGTCACTTTGCGCACTAGTTGCACAAATAACTATATATTTATTGTTTATTTTTGTGTGTGGCGAAAAATAGCGATCGCACCACGGGCAAAAATGTTTTTCCGGCTCTCAATCTTTTCTAACCGATCTTTTGAAAACCGATTTCGAGCCGGAAAAAATCTCATTTTCTGCTGTAGGTGCGAAATATACTATTAGCTCGTGCTTCTCAGACTATATACTCAAGCACGCTGCACACAAGGACATTAGTAGCGACTACTAGATGCTAAGGGAACGCGGAATTAGAAATATCCATAACAGAAATGTACACAGCATTTCCGATTCCGCGTTCCCGCAACAGCTAGTGTTGAATTCATGAATGAGAGACAGATTTCAAAGTGAACGAACCTGTCTGATATGCCTCAGTTTGTCGCTGAGCTGATGAATGATAGGATCTGGTTCACTTTCGGTCCACGCCAGTTCAGGGTTGTACTTCTGGGCGTCCACTCCAGGTCGAACAAGAGTTTTCGTGTATCTGAAATGAAAAAAATAATTGATAAACCATCAAACTTTGTTACATATTTAATTCATAAATTGATCACATAATTGAATATATGAAGATAGAAAGACATTGTTCACCCTTCGAAATTCAAAATTCATCAGTCATATCTCGAATACGTATTCTCTGAGTGTTAATCTTTGGTGAAAACAGAAATTTTAAACTTAACCTCACTTGGACTATTTATGTGCCAAAATCAAGGAATTGAAGAAGTTTTGGGCAATTGCCTGTTTCTCTTTCCAAATATCGTGTTTGTGACTGTTCTAATAAATGAATAAATAAAAAAATAAATAAATAAATAAATAAATAAATAAATAAATAAATAAATAAATAAATAAATAATAAATAAATAAATAAATAAATAAATAAATAAATAAATAAATAATAAATAAATAAATAAATAAATAATAAATACAATAACTTGATATGAATCTATAAAAATCAAAGAAAGTGAATGAAAATTGATGGAACATTAATACAACAAAAATCAGTAGATGACACAAGAGGAGAAATCAAAAATATTGATTAATTATATCCCTGGGTTATTCAGTATGATTTAAATTTTCAGATGCACAATTCTTCTTCATGTGGAAGAAGAATTTCCAAAAACCTTGTATATACGTCGACGCGCAATTCAAAAAGGAACATACCTGTCAAATTTCATGAAAATCTATAACCGCGTTTCGCCGTAAATGCGCAACATTTAAACAGAAATGCCAAACCGTCGACTTGAATCTTAGATTTTAGAAAACTAACTTGATTTGAATCTTAGAAGTTGAGAAAAATCTCCTCCTGATCCGCTTTAAAGTTAAATCACACTAATTTTTTATAGCAGATAGGCAACATAATCAACAAAAGTAACACAATATTGTATTGTCTGAGTTACATTTTCTCTTTTTCTTCTACTCTGTCTTCTTCTTCTCCTTCTTCTTCTTCATCATCTTCTTCTTCTTCTTCTTCTTCTTCTTCTTCTTCTTCTTCTTCTTCTCCTTCTTCTTCTTCTTCTTCTTCTTTCTCTCCTTCTTCATCCTCTCCTCCTTCAGCATCTTCATCTCCTTCTTCTTCTTCTTCTTCTTCTTCTTCTTCTCTTCTTCTTCTTCTTCTTCTCCTTCATCATCTTCATCTTCTTCTTCTCCTGCTTTCTTTTTCCCACTCCTACTGTGCAACTCTCAAATTTGTGTGTTTTTAATTAGTCGCCGAGCTCACTGAGATTGGAAACTGAAAATTGGCTGGGCTGGGCTGGTAGCAAAGCAATGCCATCATTTTGAATAAAATTAAAGATTATGCGACGGTGGAGAAGAGGCGGCGAGAAGAGCGATAAGCAAATGAAGAAGAAGAAGAAGAAGAAGAAGATGAAGAAGAAGAGAATGAACATGGGTATGGGGCTAGAGAACATGATAATGAGAAACAATAGAAATGAAAGTTGGCGAATGGGGTATGGAATATTGCGATGAGAGAAGGGGGTGGGGGGAAATGGAGACTGTTGAATATTAGGGGGATGATGATGAGGAGGAAGAGGAGGAGGAGGAGGAGGAGGAGTATGAGGAGGAAGAGGGAAGAAGTGGTGAGGATGTATTAATGAGAAAAGTCGAGAATAAGAGACATGGCATGTGGGATGAGGGTACACGAATATAGGCGAATGAGTATATTTTACATGGAAATGAGGGTTTGTGAGGAAGGATGAAAGATATTTATTACTTGTATAAACGAAGAGGAGTGTTGGTAGGAGGAGGAGGAGGGTTGGGAGGAGGAGGAGGAGGAGGAGGAGGAGGAGAAGGATGATGATTGGATTAGATTGGAGTTCTTTAGTCATGTACGAGTATGTTACAATATATACTGGCTAATACACCAATTTACATTGAATGACAGTTCAGCTAATTATTCAACGAATTTTACAAGTTTGAAAAAGTATTAATCAGAGGAGGAGGAGGTTGAGGAGGAGAAGAAGAGGAGGAGGAGGAGGAGGAGGAGGATTAGATTAGACTTCTTGTATGTTACAATATATACTGGCTTATACACCAATTTACATTGAATGACAGTTCAGCTAATTATTCAACGAATTTTACAAGTTTGAAAAAATTATTAATCAGAGGAGGAGGAGGTTGAGGAGGAGAAGAAGAGGAGGAGGAGGAGGAGGAGCAGGAGGAGGAGGAGGATGATTAGATTAGACTTCTTGTATGTACAATATATACTGGCTTATACACCAATTACATTGAATGACAGTTCAGCTAATTATTCAACGAATTTTACAAGTTTGAAAAAATTATTAATCAGAGGAGGAGGAGGTTGAGGAGGAGAAGAAGAGGAGGAGGAGGAGGAGGAGCAGGAGGAGGAGGAGGATGATTAGATTAGACTTCTTGTATGTTACAATATATACTGGCTTATACACCAATTTACATTGAATCACAGTCCAGCTAATTATTCAAAGAATCCAACAAAGTATGAGAAATAATTAATGAGAATGAAGATAGAATATAATTTGAATAACGATAATATAACACTGAGATGTAACTATTCTCGTCTATCATTCGACAAAGCAGATGGCGCCTTCTTTTTCTAGCTCTACAACGTGGTCTGATCGTACAAACAAAATATTTAATAAAATTAACACTTGACACAGCGATGTGGAATTTCTCCATATTAAGGTGAAATGAAAAGATATTGTCAATTCCACATAATTTATTTTGAGTGCCAAGTGCATCGAAACTAGTTTGCACTCAAATAAATTATGTGGAATTGACAATATCTTTTCGCCACACTGAACAGAAAGCAGCTGTTTTCCAGTCCCTACGTAGATCTGAAAGACCTTGTTTGCAGACGACGTCAGAAAAGGGTTTCTTTTCCGGGCTAGGCCAGAAAGTTGTCTCTTTCCAGCCGCTCATGGAAGTAGTTAATAAGTCATCCGCTAGATCGGGCGAGTGGCCACTTTCATCATCAGCTGAAGTAGCCATGATTTCAGTTCCAGTTTCGAATCAAACTAATTCGCTTCGAAACCAGTTTTATTCAATTATTTATTGTTGATTAGTGCATTCCGAATTTTCAAAAATGCTTGAAGATGACTGTGGTATTCCAAGTGAAATTTTAAAAGAATCTGAAATCCTGACTGAAAATCTTCTACCACTAAAATCAAGAGATAGGTACGATAGCTTAACAAGTATTCTTTATTTTGTATTCTTTATTTATTTTGTCAGCAATACCTGTAGTGTGGCGAAAAATATCGTTCGCACCACGGGCAAAAATGTTTTTCCAGCTCTCAATCTTTTCTAGTCCTCGGCCTACGGCCTCAGACTTGAAAACCGATTTCGAGCTGGAAAAATCTCATTTTCTGCTCTAGGTGCGAAATATACTATTTCATTCCACCTTAAAATATTTAATCTCGATTATGAACATTCATCATTTGATCATTGAAGAATATAGTCTCTTGATTAATACCAGAATATAATATTAGAATATTATATTTCTATTATCCTATATAATATTTAGAATATAATATTATCTAAAACAAGAATGTACAGTCAATATTACATCAGATATTACATTTGGTAGAGAGTTAGTGGGGAGGATATTTTTAATATTCTTTCCGAAGAATGGACATTGATATGTCCAAAGCTCCGCCAATTTATGTAGATGCATAACAATATGATTATTATCTATAGTTATTATATTACAAATTGCTTTTTCATATCATATACAGTTCAATAATTATTTTCTTAGTCTATATTATGTAAATTCATCTATAATTTTGCTGTATTGTAAGCTATTGTATATAAGTGTATAAGCCAGTATATATTGTAATCTACATAAATAAAGTCCTCAATCAATCAATCAATCAATCAGATATACCGGTATCAGCAATCCTCTATTGGCAGTGGCAAGGCAGAGAATCAGCAACACTGATTTCCTATCTTTCTCCACTGCCATAGTCACGTGGACCACCTCACTATAGCGACGACTTTCCTACCGATTTTATAAAAGACTTTCATTGATACTCTGAGGGTCAGTAGCACGTAGTCTACGTCGGTTAACGTTTAATCACGATTAAATGCTATACTTTAATCGAGATTAGCGCTAATCGATGCATTTTGGTTGCACAATGCAGAAATTTCAAGCGATAACTCCGATTAAACCAACCGGCGTGAAAAAATGTAATTCTAATTAGTTGGCAAAATCCAACTAACGCCGGTTAGGTACCTACTGATAGTTGTTTAGTGTTGGGTAAAAAAACTACAAAATTCAAAGTATGAGCTAAATATATGAATGAATGAATTTCATCCGTTAATAAAATAGAGAAGTGAATTTAGCTGATATTAGCATTCAAAATTAGATTCTGATTTTTGAGGTTAGTTTTCGATCTGTTGTCGTCTGATAGCAGCATGGTACTTGACACTGGCGACAGACAGAGCATTTTTATGGCGCATGCCTCTGTATTAAATGGTCAATTTCACCGCTTCAATAACATAACCTCATTTTTACCTACCTAGCTATTTTAGCATACCTATCATTATCAGTTTGTATTATGTAAATATTCTCTCTTATTAGAATTTAAATCAAACACATATCTATTATGTCTAAATATTGGACCATGATCTCGTTTGTTAATCTTTTTCAGTTTCAAATTCACCGCCTCAATAACTTAACCTCAATTATTTTGTGACATTTGTGATGAATAATAACATCCGTCGGTTAAATTACAGTGTTGCTGGATTGTGAAACCGTGGATTAAAATCATGGTTAGTTAACCGGGATTAAAAACTAACCGATCTTTGTGGAACAGAAATGAATCCGTAAAACTAACGCTGATTTGTTAATCGGCGTTAATGTTCATATTTAGCAGACGTACGTGCAACTGGCCCTTAGGTAAACATACTCATATTTTTACTTTCCTTGCCCTACTACCATAGGTAAGGAAAGTATTGCTTTCCAAAAAAAATTAAGGTACCCCAATTTCAAGTTTTCTATACGTTTCAAGGTCCCCTGAGTCCAAACCATGATTTTTGGGTGTTGGTCTGTGTGTGTGTATGTCTGTGAACACGATAACTCCATTCCTAATTAACCGATTGACTTGAAATTTTAAACTTAAGGTCCTTATACCATGAGGACCCGACAATAAGAAATTCAATAAAATTAAATTCAAGATGGCGGAAAAAATGGCGGATAATTACTAAAAAACCATGTTTTTTATGATTTTCTCGAAAATGGCTTTAACGATTTTCTTCAAATTTATAGGCTACCATGGATAGCTCATAGCTATATTCATAAGCCCTATCAACTGACATGAGTCTCATTTCTGGGAAAATTGCAGGAGCTCCGTAATATTCTTGAGAAAAATGGTGAATAATTACTAAAAAACCATGTTTTTCACGATTTTCTCAAAAATGACTTGACTGATTTATTTCAAATTCATACCCTGTATAGTTATTTATCAGCTCTATCAACTGGCATAAGTCTTTTTCCTTCGAAACTAATGTGGTCCACCCCATCCTTGAGAAATGGACTTTGTAAACTCCTTCTCGTGCATGAGGTGGTAGGTAGGTAGAGCAGTTTATAAAAAGAACACATAGTCGAGATTTTCATTTGTAGAACAGCTGTTTTGACGACTTTTAAAAAAATCATCGAATTTCTCAATTTACACAAAGGAAAATGTACTCTGAAAACAATTATATATACACATATACAGTAGTCTGATCGTAGTTTCAAATATGTTGCCGCCAGCAATCGTCATTATGTTATTCCTCTAAATTATTCTTGTTTAAGAATGAGGCTCAGAGTACAATGAGCAAGGAAAGTTGTGTGAGTGCACCACACCAGATTTTTAACAATAATTGCCTGATTTATAGCCTCTTCTTCCTGATTCTGTGTATACTTCAACTCTGCTAAGAGGATAGGATAGGATAGGATACATGTAAGAGCAGTAATAAATTGATAAGCGTGCTGTATTCTGTACTCTTGTAGAACACAAGTAGTATGATAATAGGAGTTGCTGCTGCTGCTGGTGTATTTATATGCATGCAAAGACTAATGTCAGAATTGGTAATGGCGGGGGTTGTGTACACACTCGAGCAACGGTGGCTGAATAGAAATCAGGTTTGAGGTTTGGGGTTGGTAGCAGCCCTGAACCCTGAGATGAAGAAGCAACCGCCCTTAATTATTCAGGTCTCTTTCGGAGCCCCCAGGCGCTCCTCTGATTTCTGAGCGACCTCATTCCAATATCCAGCCTCATCCTCTAACTCTGTGATCTTCTTCCTGGGTTGCTTGTTTGGGATCTTCTTCTTCTTCTTCTTCTTCTTCTTCTTCTTCTTCTTCTTCTTCTTCTTCCTCTTCTTCTTCTTATTATTATTCTTCTTCTTCTTCTCTCGTTCTCTCCTTCTATAGTGAGGTCTACGTTGTAACGGCAGTGGAGAAAGATAGGAGAAAAGCGCTGCCGATTCTCTCATTTGCTACTGCCTTCTATAGTGGATAGCCGATACTTTAATGAGTAAGTGCATACTTGACTTAAGACATTAATACTAATTAATTTTTAATAATTAATAGTTATTAATGTGGGACTTACTCGCCAACACGTTGGCCATTCCAACACTCGGCGGTGTCATGGATTTCGGCAAAGCTTTCGTCGGAGCAGAGGGCTTCTGGCAGATTGGCAAAGAAGCCCTTGGCCTGAATCGATTCCAGAGACTGCAGAAAACTGGTCAACAGTGGTGATCCATGATCTAGCGGCCTGTCGAACGAAATTATTCACATTAATATGACAATAGGAAAAAACAGTTCACATCATTTAGTAATAAGTGGATTTCATTGAAGATTATCAAGCAATACAGAATTTTAAGTTGTAAAACCTATCAGGGGTAAACGGAAAAGACCCGAAATCTCGTAAGGAAAGATTCACGTCTCTATGCGCTACAAATACATATGCTTTTCATCAGCTGATGATATGATTATTATATCTGTATTCGTACAGGAACAGTAAAGCTGCGTACACATATTCGCGCTTCCAACCCGCACCGAGCACGCTTCTCTCTCGTACCGCCCTCGTACCACCATCGAACCACAGTCGCTCCGCCCACACACCCATCATGAACGTTACGGAAGATGTTACATCTTCTCGCGTTCCCCGGTCGAACCACTGTTGCTCGCCGGTCGATCATCAATCGCTCTGCTGGAGTGACGTTCGGTTGCGGAGCAGAGCGAAAGTCTGTACGCACCTTATGATATATACATAATAAAGGCCTTTTCACACTTCAAGTTCTGTTGAAATACGTCTTCGAAATACATAGCTGTTCTAATATTGAAAGCTACGCTACGCTGATATTAACAGGACAGATTCGTAGCTTCGATTTAACATTAGGAGATAGGACGTATTTCAGAGAAATACGCTGAAATAAGTCCTATCTCCCAATGTTAAAATCACCAGCTTAGCTTATAGCTTTTAATTTGTGAGATGGGACGGCTACAGCCAGTTAACCAAACATCGATTTTTGGACGTTCGATTTTCTGCCGTCCCTATGCATTAAATGAAACTTGACAAACATCATCTGTTTTGATCTGATAGAATTTAAAAATACAAAAATCGTACGTACAAAAATCGATTAGTGTGTAACTAGCCTCACTAAATTTTGTAAAAACTTTTGTATAACCGACCTTACTTTATCAACATCAACATATTTATACATTATTCTAAGTCGTGTCCACACTTAACAAATGTTCGACAAACATGTTTGTTGAAACAGTTTGAGCAAATTTTATTATGTTTGACAAACAATGTTTGCCCGTGGCCAGTGTGGACGCTGTCAACTCTGAAAATGTTCGGAAAAACAGTAATTTCTTGTTTGTCAAACAATGATTGTCCAAACTTTTTGAAATGTTTGTCCCTGAGCTCCTCAACAAACATGTTTGTCGAAAATTTGTTCAGTGTGGACACGGCTTAATAATCATATACATCAACATATTTATACTATTCTAATAATCATTCAGTAAAACTGTGCAATTGAGTCAGATATTCAGATATTTTAGTAATAATCTTACAAATTAATGTGTGAAATATTATGTCTGTCTCACTTGTTATAATGTCCAGCAGGCAGGGAACTGACAGAGATAGCGTTCAATGCATCACTGGCCTCCGATTTGTGTGCTGTCTCAATTTTGGTTTTGCCTGTCTCAGGTTCCAGTCTGACTGGGCCACACATTTTCTTCACCTAAACACACAAAAAAAGCAAAAGATTAATATAAATATTCGGATCTTAATCTTTCTAAATTCAAAATTAATTGTTTCAAGTGTTTGTGTTTTGTTTCAATGTGGAAGTTGGTGAAGAATTGAAAAGTCGCACATAACCTTTATTTGGGCAAAATATTTATTTTATAAAATTGGGATGAAAAGAAGTTTTGAACTGCAGTCTGTTTCTTTGTCCTTAAGTTGATTGTAAATGATGAATAAATAAATATTAGAAATAAAGCATGTAATTATAATTTTCTGTATAATATTACAAAAGAGAAAAGATAGCATATAAGAAGATATCCCATTGTATAGATCATTTATGTTCCAAATTTCAAGCCGATTTTTGTCAACTCAAGCCAATTACTGTCGACTACTGTCTATTATCACTGTTTTGATGGGGTGAGTGTGTAAGAACGGCACAGTATGAGAGACTACCAGCATCACATAGCTTCACAAGAAAAAACTACAAGGACTATCGGCTTGAGTCCGATTACTGTCGACTACTGTCCCTATATTATTACTGTTTTGTTGAAGTGAGAATGTAAGAACGGCACAGTAGGAGAGACTACCAGCATCACATAGCTTCACAAGAAAAAACTACAAGGACTATCGGCTTGAGTCCGATTACTGTCGACTACTGTCCCTATATTATTACTGTTTTGTTGAAGTGAGAATGTAAGAACGGCACAGTAGGAGAGACTACCAGCATCACATAGCTTCACAAGAAAAAACTACAAGGACTATCGGCTTGAGTCCGATTACTGTCGACTACTGTCCCTATATTATTACTGTTTTGTTGAAGTGAGAATGTAAGAACGGCACAGTAGGAGAGACTACCAGCGTCACATAGCTTCACAAGAAAAAACTACAAGGACTATCGGCTTGAGTCCGATTACTGTCGACTACTGTCCCTATATTATTACTGTTTTGTTGAAGTGAGAATGTAAGAACGGCACAATATGAGAGACTACCAGCGTCACATAGCTTCACCAAAAACAACTACTAGGACTGTCGGCTTGAGTTAACAGTGAAATTTGCAACATAAACGCCCTATACCATGACATATCTTCTAATTCTATCTTTTCTTTACGTATTACATACTAGCCTACATGAATGAAACCAATCTCATGTGAAGGATATTGTATTTTCCCCAATATAGTCAGATTGACGTTATAAAATCGGTGGAAATGATAGGACAGAAAATTGTCAATTTTCTTTCACCACCATCTTCTATCAGTAGTTGCTAATACACTAATCTCAAAGAAAAACGTCTCTCATTACTCTATTCTTCTTAAACTCTTTATTCCCCTTAAATTTCTTCTCTTCATCCTCTTAAATTATTTCTCCTCTTCTATCTTCTACTCATCTTCTTCAACCCATTTTTCTTCTTCTTATACTACTACTTCTTCTTCTTCTTCTTCTTCTTCTTCTACTACTACTTTTTTCGAATAAAACATCTGCTCATCTGCGGCACACTTCCTTGACTCGTGCCCTGAAATCGCGCTCTCGCTCTCTCTCTCTCTCGCCCATCCTCTCTCCCGTAATGCAATAACATGTGTCACAGATTATTAGGGGCATAAACTCTACAGAGGAGCGCAAAAAACTCCCCTTCCTCAATATGTTTTCTGTTTACGGAAGCTTGGGTTTTTTTTGTATTATAAGGTTGGTTTGACAGTAGTGTTGTAAAAGCAGCTTCAAACCGCAAAATGTTTATTGGAAACTGACTACAGGAGCTGTCAAAATAATCAACACCCATCATACTTTACAATACATGCTATAGTGAGGTCCACGTTATAATGGCAGTGTTTGATTTGCATTGGTGTTGCTATCCTTGTCCAACATTCGACAAAGCAGATAGCGCTTTCCTTCTCTAGCTCCGCAAGGTTGCTAGATATCGTTTTTCAACAATGTAGAAAATGTAACCAACTAGCAAAATTTTCTGTGTAGTTGAGAAGTTGATATTGTGGTAGTTATTCATATTGAATGAAAAAGACTAAGAAATTGTCAAAAACCACAGATTTATTGATACTTAGAAAGACCGATTTCGGGCTTTTTAGTTTATCAGAGATTGACAATGGTGTAATAACCGAAACCGGTCTTTCTAAGTATCAATAAATCTGTGGTTTTTGACATTTTCTTAGTCTTTTTCTACGTCATTCAACTAGAAAAATATTTAATCTCAACTAAGAAAACTTATTAATTTATAGTTTGAAAATATATTTTCTTGACAAATAAAATATAATTGATTATTTCAGACAAGAATACACAGTTGATATCACATCATATATACTGGTATCAGCTATCCTCTACAGAAGGCAGTGGCAAGGCCGAGAATCGGCAACCTCATCTATCCTTATCTTGGCCTTTAAACCTTATCCATCTTCATAGGCCCAAGTACTTGAAATATTTCAATTTTCTATCAGAGTAAAGCTTATTGACCGAGCGAAGTGAGGTGAAATTTGACAGGTACCGTATGTTCCTTTTTTAATTGCGCGTCGACGTATATACAATGTTTTTGGAAATTCTGCATTTCAAGGATAATATACAAGGAAAGAGGAGCCTCCTTCATACGCCAATATTAGAGTAAAAATCAGACTATGGAATATTATTCATCATAAATCAGCTGACAAGTGATTACACAGATGTGTGGAGAAGCCAGTCTATTGCTGTATTTCCATAAGGTATATAGTTTCAATCAGGTACTTGTGGATGAGAATACTGCGTGAGGTCTACTGTTCACAGAACAACTAGTATCAACCTTGAGAAATCTTCCCCAAAGCCCAAAGCTTCCTTTCAAAAATTGTTATATCATATTGTTAACTTCATTCTAGGGCCTGAAGCGATTACCGTTCAATGATTATATATCATCCCTTAAATATATTTACTATGTGAAGTTTACCTATATGTTTCTCTAATGTTCCCAACATATATGTCATACCTGAAACATCTCTATCTCAATAACTATGTACGTTTACCGAAAATATGTCTACAACATATGAGCATGTTTTGTTGGCATTTTGCATGCCGAAAGTCTATTGAAAAGGTCAAATCATCTGGAAAAGCTATTTCGATAATGTCAAACCGGAATAGATTGCCGGAAAACGCGCTTTTCCTGTGACAGTTTTCCGAATGGGTTGACCGGAAAAATTGGGGGTGATGTGAGGGAAACTGAACGTTTGTTATTATATTTTTGTATCCTTGGAAAAGTTTTGACATTATTTTCAATTGTCAGTTAATATATCGAGGTCCACGTTATAATGGATCAACATTGGTGTTGTTATCCTTGTCTATCACTCCACAAATTTTCTATTTAATGTTGAATCTACTCATATCCAATTGAACGATTTCATAGAATCGAATGTTAGGCTAGGCACACACCAGTTAGTCAAGACGAGACAAAACATGATCAGACACAATACTTCACATAGTTGCTTATGACGCAACACACACTGATTAGTCATTGCAATTAGACATGTCTTCATAAGCAACTATGTGAAGTATTGTGACTGAACGTGTCTGATCATGTCTTGTCTTGTCTTGACTAACTGTTGTGTGCCTAGCAAAACAATATCACAAACTGTGTTTCTGGTTTCAGGACTTCACAAATCAATAATAATCGATTAAACATACTACTCTATATGTTAGAGACCAAATTAGAGACCTAAATAAATTAGAGATGTAAAATAAGTTAGAGACCTAAATAAGTTAGAGATCTAAAATAAGTTAGAGACCAAGAGTTTGGTTTAAAACTCTTGAACCGTTAACTTGGATTCTATGCCAACCCTTGTGGCTAATCCCCTATATGCTCAACTGCCCTATTGTCTCTCAACCACCCTCGGCTTCTTACAATTGAGGGTGAATTCAATGGAGGTTATATAATATATATACACTAAATATATGAATATTACAGGGAGTGGATCGGTTTTAACAATGTACTGTTCTTCAATAGAGACTTTCCCCCAATAGCCTGCTATCTATATATATAGAAGCGAAATGACACTCACTGACTGACTGACTGACTGACTCACTCACTCACTCACTCAATCACTCGCATAACAAAAAAATCTACCGGACCAAAAACGTTCAAATTTGGTAGGTATGTTCAGTTGGCCCTTTAGAGGCGCACTAAGAAATCTTTTGGCAATATTTTAACTCTAAGGGTTGTTTTTGAGGGTTTAAAGTTCGTCTTTTAGCATGTATATTCTTCTTCTCCCAATCTCTTGAATATAATTGAAATTTCCATATCATATGTTACTATAGAACTATAATCTAGATAGAGTACCTCTTCGCAACAGTTGTTAACTGGCAAGTAAATTAATAATTTTGTCAGGTTGGCATTAAGTTGAGTTAACTTTGTTAGGTTGGCACCAAGTTGAAGATTTAAATGCATTTATCGCGGAAAAATTGATTGGGCACTGCTACTTCAATCCTGGGAATATTATACTACTAGTCGTCAGGCTCGCTTCGCTCGCCATATCCGTTTAGCCAGACGTTTAGTCTGGACCCCCGACTGGATTGTCCTAACATGATAAAAATGCTAATCTCATTCTTGGACGATCCGGTCGGGGTCCAGGGGGCGGAGCCCCCTTGCTAGACGGATATGGCGAGCGAAGCGAGCCTGACGGCTAGTTATAACTATATATAATTATATATATTCAAATTATATAGCTATATTATGTTACTTTTATATTTATACTACTTATATATGCTGGACCATATGAAGTATTGACTTCAGTTTGTCAGAAGTATAGGTTTCCTCCATAAAAAGTATTGCTCTTATAACTATATTGTAGCCTACTAGGGGCCGGTTTCCGAGCTCGGCATTTAGCTAAGTTCTACACTTCAGCTGACACAGCTGGTGTCAGAAAATTGGCTTTCCGAAACGGGGCGTAGTCGTGGTTTTTATGATGATCTTTATTTTCTAATTTCTATAGTTGGAAAAGTTTTTCCTTGACGAAACGAAACATTCCTAAATAATTACAAATAGCGGAAACATTACACTATTATCTCTTAATTTATTTTTCCTACAATTACCTTGAAAAGTGTCCATTGCTGCACTGATTACAGAACGCAAAGAATCACTTTTCCGCTCTAGTGCGGGAAAAATTTTTCCTGCACTCCAGATTTGCAACATGACAACGCAAAATACTTAGTAGGTTATATGGAGCAACAGTGCAGCAAAATCAAAATGAAGTTGGTAACAGTGACTGCTGTGGCTGCTATAGTGAGCAGAGGTGCAACGAAGCACAACGCGCTAATTATTATTCATTATATATTATAACCAAGGACAACATTTTTATTCAATTTGACAATAAATTAAGGTTTTTATCAATAATAAAATTACACAGAAAAACATTTGATGCATTTCAGGCAATTTTACCCATAATTACCCACTTTTCATATTCAATGGTAACTGTAGGAAAAACTTAATGTGAAATACGTGTGCAAAGTTCCTCTGCTGCACTCAAGAAACCATTCCGCCCTCGCCGTTCTTTCGGTGCAGCAAACTGTCACTTTGCGCACTAGTTGCACAAATAACTATTTCCTACAGATACCTTGAAAAGTGACCATTTCTGCACTGATTGCAGGCTGCAAAGAATCACTTTTCCGCTCTAGTGCGCAAAGTATTACTTTGCGTACTCCAGATTTGCAGCATGACAACGCAAAATAGTTAGTAGGTTATATGGAGCACCAGTGCAGGAAAATAAAAATTAAGTTGGTAACAATGTCTGTGGTTAGATAAGAATCATCAATGGCTGTATGGCTACATATTTATGATAAAATCTCAATCTAGAAATCCAAAACAATAATAATGTTTATCTAAATCATAGTTAAATAATAACTTCTCATCATTTGATAATAAATAATGTTTCTTTTCTATTGACAGTAATAGTTATTTCAACTCCAAGCAATGAGAATGTAGCAAACACACATTATGAAATTCGAATTTTCAGGTTAAATAATTATCGTTCGAAATCCATGTCAATAAAATTAATAAAATAACATTCGAATATACTACAATAAAATTTTTTCTGTTGTCCATGTTATTTTATAGATATTTTTTAGTTTACTTATAGTATTTTTCGGTAATTTTAGTTAACCATAAGTCTAAATATCTGAATACTGTTTTTAGCTGAATGAAACGAAGTTATATAGGTACGATTCTTCCCGCTAGGTCGCGCGCTTGTCGGTTCAGCCATCCCATTGAGGTGTTGGTGTGTATTTCGAATGCGAATTTTTTGTTCTATCTGTATTTTTTCTGATTCTTGAATGAATAAAAAAGAGAACTTTGGCTGAGAATTTTCAACTACAATTGGATTATTACTTTTTAAATGAATTACGGTTGTTATTAATATCAGCATCACACACACAAACATTTGATGGATTTCAGCCATCATTTTTACCACTTTTCATATTCAATGGTAACTGTAGGAAAAATTTAATGTGAAATACGTGCGCAAAGTGACAGTTTGCTGCACCGAAAGAAACGTTTACGCCCGAGCCGTAGGCGAGGGCGGAATGGTTTGTTGAGTGCAGCAGAGGAACTTTGCGCACGTATTTCACATTAAATTTTTCCTACAGTTACCATTGAATATGAAAAGTTGCACAAATAACTATTGAGTTCAATTTTCTAGTTTTTCGAGAATTAATTTAAACGTGGAGTGCGACAATGCCACGTTTCGGAAAGCCAATTTTCTGACTCCACTCCAGCTGTTCAAAGTCTAGAACTTAGCTAAATCCCGAGCTCAAAAACCAGCCCTCAATGTTACTTACAGTATATAGGCTAGATACCTAAACTTCAAACTGTCAGCATTGATTGAATGGGAAGCATTGATGTAATTCATAAGGAATTCTGACAGTTTGAACTGAATCTCAGTACTGTTACATATTGTTTTATTGACCGAGCGAAGTGAGGTCTAAGATTCAAGTCGACGGTTTGGCATTTCTCTTTATGTTTAAATGTTTATATGTTGCGAATTTACGGCGAAACGCGGTAATAGATTTTCATGAAATTTGACAGGTATGTTCTTTTTTTAAATTGCGCGTCGACGTATATACAAGGTTTTTGGAAATTTTGCATTTCAAGGATAATATAAAAGGAAAAAGGAGCCTCCTTCATACGCCGATATTAGAGTAAAATCAGACTATAGAATTATTCATCATAAATCAGCTGACAAGTGATTACACAGATGTGTGGAGTAGCCAGTCTATAATTGCTGTATTTAGGGTCTATAGTTTCAATCTGGTACTTGTTCACAGAACTACTAGTATACATGTGAGCATATATATATGGCTACATATATATGTATATGAATGAGAAGAAGTAGATGATAAGAGAAGGGAGTTTGCCATTCTTCTAGGAGTAGCCTATAGTCTATGAGTGTAAGTGAGATTCATGTTACAATTAACCCTTTCGAATTCGAGTTAGGGGTGGGTTGCTTCCCCCCACATGGATCAATAAAGGAGGAAGGTTAATAGGTTTGTTGGAGGATAGCAAAGGGTTGAGAAGGTCTATTAATTGTTTGCCAGTGAGCTGAAGTTTCTAGTTTACAAGGACTAGCACAGAGAAGGCTTGTATTTGTGGTAGGTAGCCTACTAGCTTACAAGCTCTATATTGAGGTCCACGTTATAATGGCAGTGTTTGATTTGCAATGGTATTGCTATCCTTATCTATGATTCAACAAAGCGGATAGCGCTATCTCTTTCTCGCTTTGCTCTGTTGCCAGATGGTCTTTCAACAATGTAGAATTAATAATTAATTAACAAAATATGTCATATTAATTATTAAAATTCATTATGAAATTATTGGAAAATATAGTTGATTATTTTAACGAGAATGAACAGTTAATATTACATCAATAAACCTGTATCAGCTACTGTCTATAGAAAGCATTGACAAGACAGAGGATCGGCAACGTTTTTCTCCTATATTTCTTCACTGCCATTATAACGTGGACCTCAATATAGGTACTAGCTTACAAGCACTATAGAGAGGTCCACGTTATAATATCGGTGGAGAAAGATAGGAGAAAAACGTTGCCGATCCTCTATTATTTATTATTATTAGTTTATGCTCAAATGATTGAGTATTATTTTGTATGCATTGCTTTTGGCAATAAAGTTTATTATTATTATTATTGTCAATGGCTTTTAAAGACGGTAGCTGATACAGGTTTATTGATGTTGAGGTGCGTACAGATATACGCGCCGCGAACATGAGCAATTCACTTTTAATCAGCTGACTATATCTGTATTTTTACAGAAACGGTAAGATAAAGCTTGGCATCAAGATATAAAAAGCTTGGCATCAGCTGATTAAAAGTGAATTGCTTATGTTCGAGGCGCGTAAATCTGTACGCACCTTAATAAACTATTCATTCTCGTTTAAAATAGTCAATTAATTCTAACAAGCAAGAAATTATATTTTCTTTATAACGTGCACCCCACAGTAGATCACATCTCGATCTCAGATCACATCTTGATCTCAGATCACAATTGATCACAGATAAGCTATTGAGCGCCCCCAAATCACATCCAAAGCTGGCACAATTCTACCCCCAACCTACGCTGCACCCCATTAATTCTTTTGTGCGCTTGTTTGCCAAATATTTTCCCATTCTCCACCGTTTCATTCCGACATCCCCCGAGATTCGGCCCTCACACGCCCCATTCTCTTTCGGCCTCTTTCGGAGTCAAAGGCACCGTAACAGCCACAAAGTGCAGTCTTCTATCTTTGTTTTGTCTGTTGTTCAGATCTCCCCTCTCACTCCCTCTCACACGTCTACTAACTCATCTAACAAGCGGTTTTGACACTTTTCGCTCACCCACTTTACTCTCTAACTATCTCTCTATCCTCTCTCAACCTCACACTCACTCACTCTCTCTCACTCTCTCTGTCTCTCTCTCAACCTCACTCTCTCTCTCTCACTCTCTCTGTCTCTCTCAACCTCACTCACATTCACTCTCTCTCTTTGTCTTTCTGAACCTCACACTCTCTCTCACTAACTCACTCACTCTCACCCGGTCGAGTGTTGATGGGAAGATATTTTATATCCTTCTTAATCGACAATTATTTGTTGGAACACCGCCGATTTATGAAATTACATCACATTATTATATTATCATTATTTTTACTGCATTTAATCTGTAGTCTCATTGATTAATTATTATTTATACTGTGTGAAAATTCGTTGAATAACTAGCATTATCGTCATTTAATGGAGGAAAAATGTTGTGTACATCACGAGCGAAAAATACGTTTTCTCCCTCAGGAAAATTGCTGCCCTCGGCTTCGCCTCGGGCTTCAAACTTTTTCCCACAGGGAGAAAAAGTCGTACTTTTCACTCTAGATATACAAATAACTATTATATCCTTCTAAAAGAATCGACAATTATTTGTTGAAACACCGCCGATTTATGAAGTTACATCACATTATTATATTATTGTTATTCCAATTGCATTCTATATTTATTCTCATTAATTATTTATACTTTGTGAAATTCGTTGAATAACTAGCATTATCGTCATTTAATGTAAATTAGTGTATAAAGCTGCGTACACATATTCGTGCTTCCAACCCGCACCGAGCACGCTCCTCCCTCGTACGGCCCTCGTACCGCCTTCGTTCCACCATCGAACCACAGTCGGACCGCCCACGCACCCATCATGAACGTTACGGAAGATGTTAGCTTTTGTCGCGTTCCCCGGTCGAACTACTCTTGCGATCATCAATCGCTCTGCTGGAGTGACGTTCGGTTGCGGAGCAGAGCGACAGTCTGTACGCACCTTAAGCCAGTAAATATTGTAACATACATAAATAAAGAAATCTAATCTAATCTAATCTTCTCTCTCAACAACACACACACTCACTCTCTCTCTCTCTTTTTCACTCTTCTCTCTCAACAACACACTCACTCACTCTTTCTCTCACTAACTCTTGTTTTCCATTCTCACAAAAGTACCGCTGTTTCAACTACCACTCAAAGCTAAAAACAGTTGAAGAAAAATACAAAAAAAGTGAGAAGTAAGTGCCTAAGGACATAAAGGTGGAGTGATGAAAGGAAGTGGGATGGGATGAAGAGAAAGAAGAGAAGGAGGAAGAAAAAACGAAGAAAGAGAAGGAGAGTAGGAAGATGATGGGGAGAAAAAGGAGGAGGTGGAGACGTAAGTAAAAGAAGAAAAAGACGAGGATGAAAGTAGCAGAAAAAAAAGGAGTAAGAGGTGGAGAGAAGAAGAAGAAGAAGAAGAGGGAGAGTAAAAGTGGAATAAGATAAAGATAAATAAGGTGTGGAAAATTGAAAGTGGGAGAATAAGATGAACAAGATGAGTAGAAGAAATCTGAGGAGAAGATGTGGAGAAGAAAACTGGAAGAAGAAGAAGAAAAAGAAGAAGAAGAAGAAGAAGAAGAGGTGGAGAAGAAGAAGGAGAAGAGGGAGAGTAAGAGTGGAATAAGATAAAGATAAATAAGGTGTGGAAAATCAAAAGTGGGAGAATAAGATAAACAAGATGAGTAGAAGAAAACTGAGGAGAAGATGTGGAGAAGAAAACTGGAAGAAGAAGAAGAGAAGAAGAAGAAGAAGAGGGAGAGTAAAAGTGGAATAAGATAAAGATAAATAAGGTGTGGAAAATTGAAAGTGGGAGAATAAGATGAACAAGATGAGTAGAAGAATCTGAGGAGAAGATGTGGAGAAGAAAACTGGAAGAAGAAGAAGAAAAAGAAGAAGAAGAAGAAGAAGAAGAGGTGGAGAAGAAGAAGGAGAAGAGGGAGAGTAAGAGTGGAATAAGATAAAGATAAATAAGGTGTGGAAAATCAAAAGTGGGAGAATAAGATAAACAAGATGAGTAGAAGAAAACTGAGGAGAAGATGTGGAGAAGAAAACTGGAAGAAGAAGAAGAAGAAGAAGAAGAAGAAGAAAAAGGAGAAGATGAAAAAGAAGAAGAAGAAAGAACAATGAAAACTAGCGGCGCCTAAGGACACAGAGAGATAAACACAGAAGAGGAAGATGAAAGGGATGTTTTGAGGGCCCGACACCTCTTGTCAGAAGGGCCCTCAAAGAAGAGATAAGGATCGAAAGAAGGATGAAGAGGAAAGGAGAGGAAGGCCTATGACTCAGTCATTAGAGAGATGTGGACTCACGTATGGGAAACCGTAGGGAAGCCACCCTGACCAGAGTTGACAGGCTTACAATAGTTTTGACAACACGTTTCCTGCTTATGTTTACAGTTACCATACAAGCATTCATCTATTTGCTACTGAAAATATCTGGGTCTCAGAAAATCATAGATAACAGGAGATGCCAATGTATTCAAGTTAGAGATTTTCCATTTCATTGTGGGTCCTGTTGCAAGGGAAAATACAAGCATCTTATCCTATTACTAGTAGGTAACCCGTGCTTCGCAAGGGTCTATTTTAAAACTGCAAAATGAAAACTTGACGTAATAAAAAATCGAAATTTGAAAATAGGCCTATAATCATCCTCGGTTAATGAAGAGTATATATGCAAAATTTCAAATTAATCAGTTGAGTATATTTCAGACGTGATGATGCGTCAAACATAATTCCCTATTCCCTACGTGTACAAGCCAGTTCTTTCCTTTATTATAGTATTGAAAACTGAAGAATACATAATAGGCCTACTTGGAAACCTCACAGAATCATATTGATTTTTCCAATACATCAATAAATTTTAGTTCGATTAGGATCCTCCTCAATTTGAATCAGGCAGACTTTTGTTTTCCCAATTCCAAACAAAATACCTAAAATACTCGTTTCACTGGGAATTCGTGTCTGATTGTACATTATAACTGAAGAATATAAATTATTTCTTATTTTATTGTGATCTATTCATGTTTTTCTTATGAAATTCAATTATAGGCCTACAGCATGAAGACTATGTCCAATTCATTTGTACTGGTGGCACAATTTTACATTGAAAATAATTATTATTTGATAAAATCCAAGTTCAATAGTAATGAAAACAAATTCCTTCAAAAAATTAATAATTGATAATAATACGTTTCGAGGAAAAAAATTAAGAACAAAAAAAATGGGAAACATCGGGGGGATTCGAACCGAGGAACAATCACTCCGTAAGCAAGCGTTTTATCGCTGCGCTACATAGACGTTCGTAAATGGTAGTCTTATAACCTGCTCATAAATAGACACACCTTGGGCTATGAAACTTCATGTAGCCTACGGTAGCATAGATAAATTTGAACATTAATTCTGAAAAATCTAGAAGGAAAATTGAAATTTGGGCTTCCAGGTGCACGAGATTGATATTTTTAGAATCTATGTTCAAAATTTGGAGATCTAAATCATTGCCGTTTTTCCGGTATGCAATCCACAAGTTGACATGTTTTGATGCGAACAAACGAACACACGAACAAACACAACCCTACTCTCTCTTATTATATAGATTCCTCAAAAAGATAGGAGTTAAGCACGGAGCACACTGGAGACGCGCAGCGCCGCGCTGCGCCGCCTTGTCAGTTGAGTCAATTTCGTTGGCCAACCAACTCGATCTGTATGATGGTTCAAAGAATATGTGTTGAAAATTAGAAATTGATATATGAGAGCAATCGAAAGTAATCGTTGAACAAACAAACCCATGAACAGACAGCGATAGCACAGAATAGGAGGTAGTTCAAAGAATATTTGTTGAAAATTTGGGGGTTGAATGATGAAATCACTCAAAAGTGATCGTTGAACAAAAATACATAAAAGTGAAAAGTGGAAACATAACCTCATTTCGGACTTTTAAATGATTATCTAAATTTGGGAGAGAAATAGTACAAGGAGTATCCTTAGTTTTTCTCTCCCATTCAGTGCTTCTTGTAAAAATTATAATAATAAAATAAATAAATACATAAACCCACAAACAGACAGCGATTCGAGGCTCTAGTCGTCAGTAAGAACTTGCTTCGCTCGTTCATTGAGGCCTGACATTAATGTTTCCTGTAGTGCACTTTGATGCATTCAAACTCTCAAATATTTTTCCTTCATCCTCCACTTTTATCTTTCTTCCAACCCTTCTTCTACACCTTTATCACTCTTCCTCTTCTTCTTCTATCTCTTTCTCCTCTTCTTCTTCTTCCATTCTTCTTCTCCTACCATTCATTCATCCATTTCCCACATCCCATCTCCATTGTACATGATACATACGGTATCATCTTCCCATCTCAAGATTTTCTGTTCTCTAGTATTGTATATTGTTAATATTACCCAATCAATTTCTGAAATTTCAATTAAATCCCACCCTATAACATTTGTTTCATTTATCTAATTTTAATTAATAATGCAATATTGTATTCACTATCATTCTATATTTCATTCATTCATTCATTCATCCCATAATTCTAAGATTCAAATCAACTAGTTTTTAACTTATTAAGTAGAGTTTCTTATTTGAACATTACTTCAAGTTATAATTCCCAACAGCTCTAATTCATCACAACCCGGTCGTGTGTCAATGGGAAGGATATTTTATATCCTTCTGAAAGAATCGACAATTATTTGTTGAAACACCGCCGATTTATGAAGTTACATCACATTATTATATTATTGTTATTCTAATTGCATTCTATATTTATTCTCATTAATAATTTATACTTTGTGAAATTCGTTGAATAACTAGCATTATCGTCATTTAATGTAAATTAGTGTATAAGCCAGTAAATATTGTAACATACATAAATAAAGAAATCTAATCTAATCTAATCCTCCTTTTTATTCATCATTTTGATCCCTTTCTCCTCCATCTTCATCTTCACCTCATCCATCTCCTTCATAATCTCGTCTTCATTCTCTCCCTTCTTTCTTCTCCCTCTTCCTCTCCTTTCCTGGTCCTGTTTCTCTTCTCACTCTCTGTCACTCTCCGTGGCAGTTCTCTGCAAACTGGATGAAACCAGTATGCAAGCAGTTCAAATTCCTAACATTGCTGGTGGTTTGGCTGTACTGCGCTTTTGCATTACATTCTCTCTCTCTCGTTTTTTGTCGCCACCAGTGCAAAGCAAAAGTGCACAAACATTTTTTGCGACTGCACTTTTACAGAGTCCAACCACCGAAAGAGAGAGAGAGAGGGGGAGAGAGAGAGAGAGAGAAAGAGGGATGATGCAGGCGCGATAGAAATGCAATAAAACCGGGGAGAAAAAGAGGAATAAATAGAGAATTATTTTGGATCCAGATCTTGATAGTGGAATCTTCCTTGTCTATTAGTGGAGAGTTTAATTTGCCTGTTTGAAGTAGACGAGAGAGAGAGAGAGAGAGAGAGAGAGAGAAGAAGAAGCAGAAGAAGAAGAAGAAGAAGATGGTGAATAAGAGGAAGAAGAGTGATGGGGAAAAGAAGGAGGAAGAAGAAGAAGGAGAAAAAGAAGAAGACGAAGATAAGGTTCAGTTCTGCATTCCACCTTGCTCAACTCAAAATTCTTTGTTCGGTCTTTAGTCTTACTTTTTCTCACTCACTCACTCACACACACTCTCTCTCTCTCTCTCTCTTCTTTCGGTTCATTCAGTTTCGTACCAAAGATGCTGCTGCTGCATTCAAACTCTTTTAAACCAACCTCACGTACACCCAGGTTATTTCAACTGTATGGTTTGCATTGCAGTCTCAATGTAAAGTTATTTGAACCCCTGTTTTTTCTTACCTTCTTCTCTCTCTCTCACTCACTTTATCTCTATCTCTCTCGTTCTCTCCCTTACTCCAAAGCTCCGCCAATTTATGTAGATGCATAACAATATTATCTATTTTATCTATGTTATTACAAATTGCTTTTTTTCATATCATATACAGTTCAATAATAATTATTATTTTCTTAGTCTATATTATGTAAAATCATGTATAATTTTGCTGTATTGTAAGCTATTGTATATAAGTGTATAAGCCAGTATATATTGTAATCTAAATGAATAAAGTACTCAATCAATCAATTACTCACTCTCTTTTGAATTGGTAATATAATGTAATTTAATTTCATGTAAAGAGTTGTGTGGGAGAGAGGACCTGGTGTCCTAACTCCGTCCTCATGAAAAGCATATTGTCAATCAATAAATCAATCTCTCTCTCACACTCTCTCTCTCAATTTTCACTGCACACAATACTCATCATAAATTATTTTGTTTGATTATAATTTATTCGATCCTCACAAGTTTACTTTTGGTACTGCAATTTGTAGCCTATCACTAGCTATTTGTTACTCGAAACATTAATTTATTCATTTTCAATGCCATGTGCAGGTCGCACAAAAGCCGGTTAAATTTTAATCGTGATTAATTCCACGAGAATCAATCAGAGAAGCCGTCTTATCAGAAAGGCCTTCTCTGATTTGTTCCCGAGAAATTAATCACGGTTAAAATTTAACCGGCTTTTGTGCAATCGGGCCTATGAGTAGCTTGTATTGGAAAACAATGATCTGAAAATAACTTTGAATATCATGACAATGTCAGGTGTATGAACCGCCATTGTTGTGACGTTTGCCTGAGGCACTAATTGTGGGAGTGGCTTGTCTAGGCCAATGGGAGACATTCACCTTATTCATATCATCTACCAATCATAGAGCTTCTTCCTATTCTGCTTTACTCTTCTAACACCTCATTCACTTTCTCTTTCTGCTATTCTTCTTCATTTCCCATTCGCCAGAGATTAATTATTGGTTCAAAAACTGAAACCGGTATCTCGTTATTTTAATAAATTCCATTTATTATTTTATAATAAATCCTTAGTTTATTGTTGAAGTTAGCATATCATTCTATTTAAGTATTTTATTATTTGTAGGCACCTGCTGTAAAATCTCTTAGACTTGGTGGGACCAATTATTGTGTAATAATACATTTTACTGAATAAAATGATTGATTGATCTATTTATTATTAGTTTATCAATCTACTATTTTATCTATTCATTAGTATATGTATAGTTAATTTATCAACTGAACTAGGCCTGAAAAAGGCATAAGCATACAATCTACTTAACCTTCTTCTTCTTCTTCTTCTTCTTCTTCTTCTTCCTCACAACATCTTCCCTCTCCTTCTTCTTCTTCTTCTTCTTCTTCTTCTTCTTCTTCTTCTTCTTCTTCTTCTTCTTCTTCTTCTTCTTCTTCTTCTTCTTCTTCTTCTCCTCATCGTTTTTTGTCTCACTCACCTGCATTCCAAAGGTCTGCATTCTTCAATGAATTCGTTCCCAGCCACTGCAGCTATATTATACTGCTCTACAAATTCCGAACCTTTTTACTCTTCTATTTTTCTTTTACACATTCTTCTTGTTTTCTCATCTTCCTCCCTCTACCTCTATCCGACTACTCCTCCTACTCCTTCTTCTTCTTCTTCATCACAACCTGTACTCTACCATCAACCAACTACAACTAACACCTTTATCACTCCTCCTCTTCTTCTTCTTCCTCTCTTCCTTCTTCTTCTTCGTCTTCTTCTCCTTCACTGCTGTCTCTATCTATTTACCAGAACGGCCACCCTTTCGAATTCTCCAGTTTCAAATTACATGGCTTCATCAACGCTCATATAGTTCACTTTTCTTTTTTCTTTCTTCTTCTTGTTTCAAGTCGCACACTTTCTCTTTCTATTCCTTTTTATGGAAACTACTGAGATGTTGCAATTATTCAAATGCTAATGAATTAATAATTATTACAACAATCCAAATTAAATGCTGTAAATCACCCCGAAGACTTCTGCTACTGCAAATATTGACAACAGGGTACACAGCTAGATGGAAATTCGATGAGCGCTACTATTCAAAAATTAATAGAATTAATCATAGAATAATTGCTGATTGAATTTCCATCTAGCTGTGTCTATGTCTAGATGGTCAATTGGAGGTTGAAAAAAATTGCACTCATGAAATAGAAGATATAAATGAAATGGGAATAGAAGTGAAAATAAGATATATATTCTACAGATGGAAATAAATCAGCAATTAGGAGGTACTGGGTTCGATTCCCGGGCTGACAAATATTTATTGTATAGTAGCGCTCATCGAATTTCCATCTAGCTGTTTCCCCTGTTGTCAATATTTGCAGTAGCAGAAGTCTTCGGGGTGATTTACAGCATTTAATTTGGATTTTCGTTTAATAATAATTATTAATACTTTTTACTTATCCCTCTATGATGATACAAATAGCCAAACTCACTCATTTATTATGAGTATTTATGATAATTGTGAAGTAATTGTATGTTGAGATCGAAGCCTGATAAGTTAGTGTATAAAATTAAAGATAATCACGAAAATCCTTCAGAGTTAACAATAATATTCAGATTCTATTTTTTGAAATGAAGTAGTCCAGTTTCTAGTTTTGGATCTTACACATAAATCAATTCAAGAACACATTGTAATCAATCAAAAAGGCAAACAATCAATATGTGTCTCTCTCTTATTGAAATAGAATAAATTCTGTTATTAGTTAATAAAAATAATAATATCGTGTGACCTGGCTGGCTCAGGTCTGGTGTCAGAGTTTTCAGGTCACAACTGATCAATTTCAGGGCCCCTGACATGACCTAACGACTGCTTTTTTAAGCAGCCGGGACCGACGGCTTAACTTGTCCATCCGAAACATTAGTTATTAGTAGATCATTTATATCAACTCTTTGTCAATGTTCAAAAAAATTTGCTCTATCTTTCAACAACCACCAAGATCGTAGAGAAAGATAGCATGCTATCTTTTCTCTATAATTTTATCACCCGGTCAAAACAGTAATAATAGACTGTAGTCGACTGTAACCAGCTAGAGTCAACAAGAATCGGCTAGAAATTTGGAGCATAAACGACCTATCCCATGGGATAACATCTTCTTCAAAATAAAATGAACTACCAAAGATTTTAAAGAACAGTAGATGATCCTCTGACAATTTTTCCAAAATTCCTAAACCTTTCTGATAAGAGATAATAACAAAAATGGCCAAGAGTTGACTTGCATCTCAGTCAAGGAAATTCCAAAAACTCACAATGCTTTTTAGAATAATGCTAAAGGGCTTATTCCTTGTGTTGCAGCTTTTTTGGGTGCGTACAGATATACACGCCGCGAACATGAGCAATTCACTTTTAATCAGCTGATGCCAAGCTTTTTATAACTATATCTTACCGTTTCTGTAAAAATACAGATATAATCAGCTGATTAAAAGTGAATTGCTCATGTTCGCGGCGCGTAATCTGTACGCACCTTTAGAGTTTGATTAGAGTTTTTTTGCTAGTATTATAATTTTCAAGATGTAGAATGATATTGCTGTAAAAATTTTGTATTTATCAAATAGGCTACAGTACTGGTAGTACTCAGTTTTTTCCAACACCCATAGCATTCAAAACTTGTAATCTAATTAAACTACCGTACCGGTATGTCTTGTATTTAGATCTTGATTATATGAAGTATTATTTAATTATTTTTCTACATTCCTTATCACATGAAAATATTAACAGTTCATCTAAGAGGACATAATTTCCACATTACCAATCATAATTTCAAAATCTCCAAATATATACTACAAATAATACTCCTAAGCAATACACCTATCAACTTGACAACCCCTTAATCACGAAATTTTCCAAAAAATCACCCCAAAACCTCACCAGATGCACCTCCTCAAATTCAGGACATAATTTCCACATTACCAATCATAATTTCAAAATCTCCAAATATATACTACAAATAATATTCCTAAGCAATACACCTATCAACTTGACAACCCCTTAAACACGAAATTTTCCAAAAAATCACCCTAAAACCTCACCAGATGCACCTCCTCAGATTCGTGCTGTCAACAATTACCCCTCATTATGCACCGCTCAATTTCGCGCTGCCGCCAGCCGCATTCCAATCAGCGACGCAGTGTTGCCAATATTGGTGGACAGCGAAATTTACCTCCGACACCGAAATTTATTCTTGTCGGCACTTCTAATGGTCTGGAATATTTCACCTACCCGTGTGCTCGCAAACTGCTTGTAATTCTCGTTTTTTTCAGTGATTTTCTTTCTTTTTTCATCTGTGATTCTGTTATGTCGTTCACATATTTTTCGTCTGGCGCTTGGGTGGTGCAAAAGCACACCTTTCTTTCTCACTCTTCGGTCACTCTCTCTACCTCATTCTCTCTCTTTCTTGCTCTAATACTGGGTTCCATAATCCTCTTTTCCGTTTTTTCTCACTTCTAATCATACCTTTCTCACGCTTTATTAGGTACAGTCAATTACTAACTAGATAGCCAATCTTTGCTGATATAATTCTTCTTCTTTTACTTCTTCTTCTTCTTCTTCTTCTTCTTCTTAACCATTGTCTTCCTCTTCTGTTCTTATTAGTTTCTCCTCCTCCTAGTACACCTTCTCATACTTCTTACCAGTTTTCTTCTGTTTTTCTTCATCTCCTTCTTCTTCTTCTTCTTCCTCCTCTACCTCTTCCTCTTCACCATCGTCTTCCTCTTCTGTGCCATCTTCTTCTGTAATTCTTCTTAGTTTCTCCTCCTCCTCCTCCTACTACACCTTCTCATCAGTTTTCTTCTTCTTCTTCACCATCGTCCTCCTCTTCTGTACTTCTCAGTTTCTCCCGCATACTCCTTCTTCTCCTCCTCCTCTCCAACTACACTTTCTCCTCCTCCTTATCCTCTTTCTTCTTCTACTTTTTCTCCTTCACTCCTCAACCACCTCCTTCTCCTACTCTTCCACTAGCCCTTTCTCACTTCCACCCAAAACACATTTTTTTGTCAAAGTGTTAAACGAGTTCATCACTAATGTAATTAAAATTCCATAACACCAAAACTCTCTCCCATCTAAACCAGATTCTCTGCATCTCTCCAATTTCTTTCTCTCTTTTTCAGTATTTTTTCTCTCCCATATCCACCGAACCGAGAGAAATACCAAAGTTATAAATGATGTGTTACACCCAAATAGCTCATAAGTAAAAGTAGACTATATAGACCTAGACCATAGAACAACTATTTCATTTTTTAGGAGAACTATTTTATTTTTTAGATGAACTACAGTATTATATCTCTATAGTGGGGTCCAAGTTATAATGGCAATGAAGAAAGATACAAGAACAGCGTTACTGATACTCTGCCTTGCCACTGCCTTCTATAAAGAATAGCTGATCTCAAAACTTATAGATTTATTGTTGAAAATCGAGTTTTTGTTTCAACGGAATTTCCGTTACTTTATGATGTTATGGTGGGTCGTGATACCCTTTTCAAATTGAAATTCAACTGATGGGATTCGGTCCAGGATAGAGTTAGGGGTAGGGGAAGAAGTTGGGGGTACATATTTCATTTTTATCGTTTTCCTACGACCTGGGAGACTGATTTTGTTTCTATTCTTGATACAGTACTACAGTGAGGTCCACGTTATAATGGCAGTGGAGAAAGATAGGAGAACAATGTTGCCGAACCTCTGTCTTGTCAATATCAGCTGTGCTGAATAGTGAGTTGTGTTTTTCTGGCTCTAAATTTTGTAAAATTACTCAAAAATTTTCCAATTAATGGTGATTTGAGTGTGATATTTTTGTTTTTTATTCTGTTTTCAACCGTCAAAATTCAAAAATCTTAGTTTTCGTTGTTTTTAAGTGAAAATGGACTAAATTTTAGTAAAGTGAAATCATAACCTTATTTTGGACTTTTAAATTATTATCTAAATTTGGGAGAGAAATAGTACAAGGAGTATCCTTAGTTTTTCTCTCCCATTCAGTGCTTCTTTGTGGAAATATAAATAAATTAAATAAAAATGAAATGTCTTCTATAGACAGTGGCTGATACAGGTTAAATTTATGTAATATTAACTGTTTATTCTCGTTTTAAATAATCAATTATATTTGATTAAGCAAGAAATTATATTTTCAATAATTTCATAATGAATTTTCATAATTTTTTTAAATAATTATAAATGCCACATCGATAAAGACGATCTGGCAACAGAGTAAAGCGAGAAAGAGACAGCGCTATCCGCTTTGTTGAATGATGGACAAGAACAGCAATACCATTGCTAATCAAACACTGCCATTATAACGTGGACCTCACTATAGATCACATCATGGGATTCAAGTATAGTATAAATACCACAATCTTATCTTCACAACTACTCAATATAATAATAAATATAATTATGAATCGAGATGGAAAGTTGAAATACATTAAGATGACAAAAAAATATGGGTGATCTGAGAAATAAATAATGTTTTTTCACTTTAGAATACAAGCAAGCAATCAAATTGATAAAATGTACATACTGTATTGTATTTATTGTAAAATACAATATGAAAATTCACTGCAAAATCTAACACATTAAATCATCGAATGAAGTTATTCCAATCATTTACACAAAAACCCGCAAAGCTTCCAACAACATAGGAACCACAGTCATAACACAAGAAACAGAAACCTTCTTTTTACGAACGTGGCTAGGAAGGCAATATATGAACCACCTAGCACCAAAACTCCACAATCTACTTCCTGCACAAATCAAGTCAACAGAAAACCCAAAAAGATTCATAACTGCCGCTAAGAACTGGATTATTATTTCAACTGGAAGATATCATACAGAAAACATAATCTCAAACAATAGGTGAGCTCACTTGCCCAACGTATTTGCAGTTTGCACCCCCACCCACAATCTATTACTACTACAGTACTAACACCTACTCTAGTACATGGGTTTCCCATAGTTGAGTAGGTTAATTTCCAATAGAATTAAATTCCATATTTTTTATATTGTATTGTATTTTAGATATTTTGTACTTTTTATGTTTTAATTGCTTGTTTGTATGTTTTTAAAAGAGATAAATTTATTTATTATTATCATTATCATTTAAATATACGAGTCGATACAGAAACATCAGTTTAGAGATCCCAAATCTACAAATTAGACCAAAAGATTACAAAATTATTGATGCAGACAGCCAGTCTACCGATGACCTAACTCTACCTGTACAAACCTGCTCAAACCTGCATAAACCTGCACAACACAACAGACAAAGACAGACGACATGTCGGTGTGAGAAGGACAGATACAACAAAAGAGATGGGGGGAAAAAGAAAAGAAACAAACGACAAAAACCAGTATTAAAAGATGGTGCATTCCTGAGAGCAGTGTTCATCTGAAATGGTACCACAGCCACATAATATATTAGTATTTAGAGGTGGGTGTGTGAGAGAGAGTGATACTGTGAGTTAGAGAGAGAGAGGGTGAGAAAGAGTGTGAGAGAGAACAAAAAAGAGGGAGAGAGAGTAAGTGATTAAGCTGAGAGGGGGTGCGAAAGAATGCGATAAAGAAAAATAAGATGAAAATTGGAGTGAGTCACCGACATATTATAGGGAAGATAGGCAGTAGATCTTAGGATTAGTTTGGAAGTTACTTACGATTTTACTTAACCCTTCAGAGACACACTTACTTTATGCTAACATAGTGGACACACTGGGGTGTTGAACAACCCAATTTAATTTTACATGTTTCTTTGAAAAAAATACTTAGCTCATACTTCATCATTTCTTAATCATTTTTGTTCCAAGTGCATATAGAAATCGAAAGTAAAGCACTGATTATCAATATTTATACTAATTTTAGAAGTACGTATGGTCCGCCTAAGTTTTGGAGCTCCTAATCTGGTTTGAAGGAATGGCTTGATCATTGCCAATGACAACTTCATCAAAAACTCACGTCTCTTGATTCTATTGTTTAGAACCTCAAGTTGTAGAGAATCATAGCATTTATTCCAATTTGATCTATCATCCCATACCACATTCGTGGTGGTCAATACAAGTAAATCTTTGTAAAAAAGTATTTGATAAAAGTCCTACGTAAAAGACACTCTGGGGTGTTAGACACCCCAAACAAAGAACAAGATGAGCTGGTGACCTTGTAGAATGCTATTACTGACTGAGAGTGGTGGAGAGCAGTTGACAATGCTTCAAACCTAATTTAGACTGGGCAAAAATTCCCATCTGTTTGATAATATTGACAACTGCAGAACAGAAAAAAAATCCCTAGGATGTGAAACACCCCAGTGTGTCTTTAGGGTTAAGAAGTTACTAAGTTTCTTTAGGATCATTGAAGAAGGGATGTAGCAGAAACAAATTGGGATTAAGTGGGGGATGGAAGAAAGCTGAGTGACTTTGTGTAGATGAGAAGTTGATATTGTGGTAATTATTCATATTAAATAAAAATACTAAGACATTGTCAAAAAACTACAGATTTATTGATACTTAGAAAGACCGGTTTCGGTTGTTACACCATTGTAACATAAACTCAGTTTATCAGAGATTGACAATGGTGTAACAACCGAAACCGGTCTTTCTAAGTATCAATAAATCTGTAGTTTTTTCACAATTTCTTAGTATTTTTATTTAATAAAGTGGAACCTACTATGGAATGATAAGATAAATACAGTACATTAATACTAGGTAATAGACAATGATGGAAAATTAGTAGCAAACAAAAGAAAGATCCTGTCATTTAGACGAGAAAGAATAAATCTAGATAAACTTGATGACGTAATATAAACACAAAGTAGTAAATATATGGAGAATGGGTTTAGTTTATTTATTAATGCGTTCAAACAATTATTACAAATCATATATGAATATGATCAGGATATAATCAGGTATGAAAGAAAATTTGATGACAAAAAATTGAATAATGGAGAATAATTGAAGGAAGGATGGAGAAAAAATAAGAAGGATGGATGTATAGATAAGAAAAAAAGGGAAGGATGGTGATTCTTAATTATTTGAGATCAAAGTAAGAGGAATTATAAATAATCGAGGAAATGGGACAGGGATTGAGAAGAAAAAGAAAAAGGAGAAGAAGAAGAAGAAGAAGAAGAAGAAGAAGAAGAAGAAGAAGAAGAAGAAGAAGAAGGAGAAGAAAAAGAAGAAGAAGAACGGTGAGGAAGAAGAAGAAAGAGATGTAGAACCAGAAACCGTTCAGCGACTGCAGATTGCAGAAGTGTTCAATAGAACAGAGAGACCCACCTTTGTTCTTGACCATCTCTTTATCAAGATCATCTTCTCCCTCACACACAGCCACCCTCTCTCTCCAACCGAAATTCCTCTCCCAGGAGTGCATCAGGCCGACTCTCATTCATTTTTTCGTCGTCTCCAAATCATTCTGTCTCTATTTGGCTGCAGCGGTGGCGGTGAGCGGCGCTCTTTTCTATGCTGTTTCTATTGGTGTCGGCGTGAGATCACCTTCTGCTTTCAGACACTATAAACAACGACACAGCGCCACGGGGCGTATGACGTGTGGAATCCAAAGGATAAAGAGAAGAAGTAGAAGAAGAAAGAGAAGAAGAAGAAGAAAGAGAAGAAGAAGAAGAAAAATGAGATGAAGAGGAAGAAGATGATGATGATGATAGAGTAGAAGAAGAAGAAGAAGAAGTAGATGAAGCAGGATAAGTAGAATGAGACGAAGGAAAGAAGCGTTGAAGATGAATGAGATGAAGAGGAAGAAGAAGAGAAAGGAGAAGAAGAAGAAGAAAATGAGGAGGAGCAGGAGAAGAAGAAGGAAAAGAAGAAGGATAAGTAGAAAGAGACGAAGGGAAAGCAGCGTAGAAGATGAAGAATGAATTGAATAGGAAGAAGATGAAGAAAAAGGAGGAGGAGAAGAAGAATAAGAAGAAGAGCAATAGGAAGAAGAAGTGGATGAAGAAGAAGAGGAGGAGAAATAAGAAGGAGAAGAAAAAAATAAGAACAAGAGGTGGGGGAAGAAGAGAGAGAACAAGGGTGATGAAGGTGAAGAGTATGAAGGAGAAGAAGAAGACGAAGAAGAAAAATGAGGAGAAGAATGAGAAAATATTAGAAAACGAGGGCAGAGAATGGTTTGTGAGAACGGCTGAGTGGTACAACAATGCCAAATTCATTAATAATAATTTGTAAAAGACAGAATTGTGATTTATTGATCGTATAAGGGAGAATTATTATTCAGAATCGAACCTAAAAGCTTCTCTAAAGGGATGGAAGAAAACCCCTTTCAAATAAATCCTATTATTGAAAGAGAAATGTTCACTAACATTTAGGTATTCTGTATATAGGTTGGGAGAAATGGTTAAACATGTTCACACCCGTTCTTGAATTGATATTGATTCAATAATAGGGAAATGATAGTATCATGGAGAGAGAAGGACATAAAGAAGGAGAAGATGATGATTAGAAGAAAAAGATGAAGAAGAAGAAGATGATGACGAAGAAGAAGTAGTAATAGAATAAAATGATGATGAAGAAAAACACAATGTAGGAAAAGAAGACGAATAAAAAGGACTAATAAATTAAAGAGAAATTAAACAGGAACAAAACAATACATGTGAGAAACCGGTTCTTTCTATGACCTATTCAAAATAAATTCCAATATGACCCACATTTAATCAATTCTCTCCAATAATATAAATCATTTAATTTCTATCATCATTCACTAAATTCAAAGAGTTTGAGGAATAAATTTCACGAAGCATGAGACATCCAACTATCCCCAGTATTCCCACACTAATCGATATCCATTACAAATATTTGAAATTATTCCAGAATTCCAATTAATATTATATTCGAAAATTCCTATCATAGGTAAGAAAAAGACCGCAATTTCGTACAAAGGACATACCTCTCTCATATTTGTGAGAATCCAGGGAGCAGGGACATTATTTCCACTATCCAAGAATTTATTAGTCTTTGAATAATATTTGAAGCATTCACAGGAATATCGGAGAATTTATTATAGACATTGAATAATTTTCGAAGCATTCACAGGTACCATGCATGTTCATACAAATTCTATGGGAATTATCAATAGGGTGATTCATCTTAAACTGTCAGAATTCCTCACTTCATAACATCAAATTTTCCCATTTAACCAATGATGACGAGTGACTCTCTCACTATCTATCCTATTATATTAAGCGAGCAACTTAACTTCTGTATGTCTGTTTATTGACCAAGCGAAGTGAGGCCTAAGATTCAAGTCGACGGTTTGGCATTTCTCTTAATGTTTAAATGTTTGAATGTTTATATGTTTATATGTTGCGCATTTACGGCGAAACGCTGTAATAGATTTTCATGAAATTTGACAAATTTCATGAAAATCTATTACAGCGTTTCGCCGTAAATGCGCAACATATAAACATTCAAACATTTAAACATTAAGAGAAATGCCAAATTTATTAATTAATTGACCGAGCGAAGTGAGGTCTAAGATTCAAGTCGACGGTTTGGCATTTCTTGAAAATCTATTACAGCGTTTCGCCGTAAATGCGCAACATATAAACATTCAAACATTTAAACATTAAGAGAAATGCCAAATTTATTAATTAATTGACCGAGCGAAGTGAGGTCTAAGATTCAAGTCGACGGTTTGGCATTTCTCTTAATGTTTAAATGTTTATATGTTGCGCATTTACGGCGAAACGCGGTAATAGATTTCCATGAAATTTGACAGGTATGCTCCTTTTTTAATTGCGCGTCGACGTATTTACAAGGTTTTTGGAAATTTTGCATTTCAAAGATAATATAAAAGGAAAAAGGAGCCTCCTTCATACGCCAATATTAGAGTAAAAATCAGACTATTGAATTATTCATCATAAAAATCAGCTGACAAGTGATTACACAGATGTGTGGAGAAGCCAGTCTATTACTGTATTTGTATAATGTCTATAGTTTCAATCAGGTACTTATGGATGAGAATACTGCGTGAGGTCTACTGTTCACAGAACTACTAGTATTTTTATATCTGGTTATTTATGTTCAACGGATCTCGAAAACGGCTCTAACGATTTTCACAAAATTTGGAACATTGTAGGTTTATGATATAAAAATTCGATTGCACTAGGTCTCATCCTTGGGGAAACTCGCTGAACGACATTTAAAGGATAATTCATCCTTGGCTGAAACAGCTGATACTTTCGTCGTCTGTGGATGGTAAAAAGTGAGCGAGTGATTCTGTGGAAAATCAAAATATCGCATCCCCGAAATTCATAAGCTGACATAATTATAGCCAGCTGTAAAATATAAACACGATCATTTTAGAGAATTGTGTTCTGTTTATCAATAAATAAAAAACGAGCGAAGCTCGGGGCCCCGATATTATTATGTTGTAGTGTGAACTAAGCCGCCATAGCTGTGACGTTTGAATGAGCTGCTAATTGTGGGAGGGGCTTGTCTCTCAGCCAATGACAGACGTTCACCTTATAAGGGCATACATCTACCAATCACAGCGCTTCTTCATAACAATACATCTTGCTGAACCATACTTGAGCAGAGAAAACGTGAAAGATTATTTATTTAGATTGAGATTTATTCAAGAGTCAAGATTTTTTATTACGATTCAAATCAAATCAAATCATTTATTTGCCATACAATAAATACAATCATAAGATTCAATGATTGTTTTATTCTATGACTTGAGCAGCAAGTCATAAACTTATAGAGATTGACAATGGTGTAACAATCTTATTAATAAATTTGGATAAAATGACAATTGAAATTGAAACCAGAATCGGTAGCTCGCTATTTTAATACGAATTAGAGGTTGTGACAAATTCTATAGTGAGGTCCACGTCATAATGGCAGTATATTTTGGTTGACTGATAAAGAGACAAGTCAACATAATGCACAATATAACATTTTAAAACAAATTTATTTATTTTAAGACTAGCAGTTAACTGTGCTCCGCAAGGGTCTCATTGAAAACTTGACCTACTGTAACCATGAATAATTTAAAATAGGCCTATAACCATCCTCGGTAAATTAAAAATCAATATGCAAAGTTTCAAGTTAATCAGTCAAGCAGTTCAGACGTGATGATTCGTCATTCATGAATTTCCTATCCCTACATATATAAGCCAATTCCTTCCTTTATTATACTAGAGAAAAAAATTCAGTAGCAAATGTGACTATTGTAATTTATTCACAAAGTTTCAAGTTAATCAGTCAAGTAGTTAAGGCATGATGATTCGTCATTCATGAATTTCCTATCCCTACATATATAAGCCAATTCCTTCCTTTATTATACTAGAGAAAAAAAATTCAGAAGCAAATGTGACAATTGTAATTTATTCACAAAGTTTCAAGTTAATCAGTCAAGTAGTTGAGGCATGATGATGCGTCATTCGTGAATTTCCTATCCCTACATATATAAGCCAACTAGCCGTCAGGCTCGCTTCGCTCGCCATATCCGTCTAGCCAGGGGGCTTCGCCCCCTGGACCCCCGACTGTATGGTCCAAGATTGAGATCAGCAGGCTCGCTTCGCTCGCCTGCATTTTCCATTTGAGCATTTTTATCATATGTTAGGACAATCCAGTCGGGGGTCCAGACTAAACGTCTGGCTAAACGGATATGGCGAGCGAAGCGAGCCTGACGGCTAGTAATATAATATTCCCAGGATTGAAGTAGCAGTGCCCAATCAATTTTTCCGCGATAAATGCATTTAAATCTTCAACTTGGTGCCAACCTAACAAAGTTATTAATTATTAATTTAGTTGCCAGTTAACAATACTGTTTCGAAGAGGTACTCGATCTAGATTATAGTTCTATAGTAACATATGATATGGAAATTTCAATTATAATTAAGAGATTTGGGAGAAGAAGAATATACATGCTAAAAGACGAACTTTAAACCCTTAAAAACAACCCTTAGAGTTGAAATATTGCCAAAAGATTTCTTAGTGCGCCTCTAAAGGGCCAACTGAACATACCTACCAAATTTGAACGTTTTTGGTCCGGTTGATTTTTAGTTATGCGAGTGAGTGAGTGAGTGAGTGAGTCAGTCAGTTAGTCAGTCAGTCAGTCAGTCAGTGAGTGAGTGCCATTTCGCTTTTATATATATATATATTTATAGATTCCTTCCTTTATTATACTAGAGAAAAAAATTCAGTAGCAAATGTGACTATTGCAATTTATTCAAATATGACTATTGTAAACTTGAAATTAATTCTCACCTGAAACCAAACTACGTCATCATTTTACCAATGATAATCTAAAATTGAGATGATTTTTTTCTAATCGAAGACGTTCTTCACAAGGATAAACATTGATTATAATTAGAATTCAAGCATTGAATTATGCAGTTGAAAAAGGACAGTGGAATTACGACATTAGCAGTTGAAAAAGGACAGTGGAATTACGACATTAGCTTCGCAGAATTTCAATCTCAAGGTAAATCACACACAATAACCGGGTAATTAACAATGATTTGACTATTTTAAATAATGGTTAGACAGCAATTTACGCAAACAATTTTTTTCTCAATTTCCATAAAGCAAACGACAACACAATGGAGTGTCAATGAATTTTTATTGAAGGTATGAGATTGACAGAAAATAAGAGGACATGAGAAGTGAGAAATTGATAGAAAGAACGATCTAGATTTTTAGCAGTGAGGGTAGAATGTAAATGTGCGTACAGATATACGCGCCGCAAACATGAGCAATTCACTTTTAATCAGCTGACTATATCTGTATTTTTACAGAAACGTTAAGATACAGATATAAAAAGCTTGACATCAGCTGATTAAAAGTGAATTGCTCATGTTTGCGGCGCGTAAATCTGTACGCACCTATACATTCTATACTCTCTGGATATTAGAGGTGAAAAATGAAGGAGAAAAATGAGATGAATAATAATAAAAAGAAGAAGAAAATGAAGAAATAAGGAAGAAAAATAATGAAATTCTATTTAGGTGAATTATACAGTGAGTGAGAGACAATGTAATTAATCAAGATGAGAATGGTTTTTTCGTTGACTAATTTTTCCTCAAGATTAGAAATGATGTGGCAGTTTCACAAAATTAACGACTTGGGTGACAAAGTACACTTTGTTCTGTAATTAATGTTGTTCAAGTACAATCATAGCGTAATGTCAATTTAAATTGATAATAATCACAATTCGTCAATTATTCCCAGATTATTTTGTTCGAGTGTCACGCTGTAAGAATTACTGTAGGATTGCTTAATTAGATGTGGTTTCAGGATTTGGAGTTTCATGAATTCATGTTCAAAGTACTGTAATGGGAATTTTAATAGATGTCTTAGTAATGTCTGAGATTTTTGATTGCAGATTTTCTGCATGTTTTCTTGCGAGATTAACACTGTTTAGGTCCTATGATTAAAGTATTTTGAACCTTGATTATGATACGAATTTTTACGAAATCGTTCTTGGGTTTCGATTGAAAATTCACAATTCCAAGTAACCTTTCGGCCGGTTACAGAGCTCGACCGACCGTCAGTGCGTATGCACCATCCTGACCATACATCAGTTTTTCTGACTCACAAAATGGACTCCTTTAAAGATTGTTCAATTGCAGCTTCTTATCTTCGTAAACGAAAGATTAAAAGACATTTCAAAGAGCATTTCAAAGGGAATTTAGTACCATTATATACATAATTGCTTGGGGTTAAGATACATTTTTTAACTACCTCAGAATCTCCATCAGAAATTATGATGAGTTATTTCGAGCTTGTATCACCATTGGGAATACTTGCAGTCAATTTAAGCTACGGATCAAATAAATATAGATAATATTACTAATATATGATTTTTTCAATAAAAGATTTAGAAATGATTGAAGAAATGTATAGAAAAACTCTGAATTCAAATATGGCACTATTAATTGAATTCATTCATTATGCTATTCAATTCAATATCAGCTGATTGTCGGGCAGAGGTGTCAGCACATTGGTTATGTTGCGATCGGGCTACTGATCAGTACAGCTCTGAAAGCTTCTATTTGTTTCAATAGCGCGTCAGTCGACCGATGAAACGGATGCGCACGAGCTCGACCGATGGTCTTCGTACGCTGTATAAAAACGCATTCCTGAAAAAGTGTGTTATTAGTAACATAACCTTGACTTTTATTTTCGACTATTTTGAGCGGATGGGAGTGGTAATGATGTACCACTAAGTACCACTTGATAAGTCACAAGTACCACTTAGGGTTGTGACGTCATTTGACTGTGACAGTGACGTCACACATCGTAAAAATCAATGTCACGCAGTTATTAGATCACTTCCACGTCTGATTGTATAATACGGTATTGTTTTGGCAAGTTGTATTTGACTTTCAATTAGGTTTCATAGGCCTGGTTGCACAAGTCGGTTGAATTTTAATCGTGATTAATTTCATGAGAACCAATCAGAGGAGACATTTTTGAAAAGACAGCTTCACTGATTGGTTCTCGTTAAATTGATCAGTATTAAAATTTAACCAGCTTTTGTGCAACCGGCACACAGTCTTTTTAATGAGAACAGCATTGCCACTGCCTTCTATAAAAGATAGCTAATTCCGGTATCTCATTAACTGTTAATTATTTAAAAAAATGATCAACCATATTTTATTGGTTAATAAAAATATTTTTCAATGATGAATTTCTAATTGAGATTCAATATTTTGTTAATTTTTCCCTTTTTGTGTAGTTGAGAAGTTAATATTGTGGTAATTATTCATATTGAATGAAAAATACTAAGAAATTGTCAAAAAACCACAGAGTTATTGATACTTAGAAAGACCGGTTTCGGTTATTACACCATTGTCAATCTCTGATAAACTCTATATCAGGGATTGACAATGGTGTAATAACTGAAACCGGGTTTTCCAAGTATCAATAAATCTGTGGATTTTGACAATTTCTTAGTCTTTTTCATTCAATTTTGTTAATTAATTATATTTCTGCATTGTTAAAAACGATATGGCACCATTGCCGGGCAAGAATAGGATATCGCCTATAAGATATATCACTATTATTGAAAATGTCAACAAGCATAACCGATCTGTGCAAGTACTGCGAAATATTTATATATGCCTATTCCTACCTTAGACTCATTCTCGCACACAGGCAGTAATGCCTCTGCGAGAGTAAATATTTCTTAATATATATTTGCATATCGCTGTCATTTCTGTGGTGCTAACATTGTTTTATTTTTATTGTAAAGTGTATTATTATTTTACATCACAGCTACCACTGTGATTGCTTGTAAGACTTGTGAAATAAATAACTTTTTGAATTGAATTGAATATTCATGTAATATCTTACAAAATTTTGGGTTCAAAATTTTATAAAATAACTTTATTAATTCAATATGAAGTGATAATTAAGTGTTATATTTAAATATAGTTTGGTGTTTCAATTTCTCTAAATTCAAAATGTTTAGCTTATATAATATATTTTTGGACGAAAATTGAACTTGAACGTTTTACAGTGGAAACATAACCTATTTTTTGAACATTTTATTAATTTACCAAAATTTGGGAATGGAATAGATTTGGGCCAAGCCTGTTGTTCCTTCCTAATCATATTTCTATGATTTGTGATTCTGTCCACGAATAAATAAATAAATAAATAAATAAATATAATACATTTCATTGAATACATTCATGAGATTCTCCAGAACTGTAAGGTAAGCATTTAAGAGAAAAATAGCAAGACAAAAATATAGACGAGACAAGGAACAATTTTAAACGGAGCTTTTCAACGCTTTTAATCCCCCAAACACAAAAATGAGAACACCCAGAATAATATTCTGAGTTGAAGAAAAAACGGATTTTAAGAAAAACTGAAGTCTATTGTTTTAATGATACCAGTTGGAGAGACAGACCACTGTAGTCTAAGCTTACTTAAAGGGTGGTTGGGCTGGAGGAAAGGAAGAAAGAAAAAGAAAGAAGAAGAAGAAGAGGAAGAAGAAGAAGAATTTGTAGTAATAGATGAAGAAGAAAAAAATGGAGATGAAGACTTACTTAAAGGGTGGTTGGGCTGGAGGAAAGGAAAGAAAATTAAAGAAGAAGAACAAGAAGAAGAAGAAGAAGAAGAAGAAGAAGAAGAGGAAGAAGAAGAAGAAAACGGATGAGTAGGTGTAGTAAGAGCAGAAGAAACTAATATAGAAGAAGAAAAAGAATAAGTAGTAATAGATGAAGAAGAAAAAATGGAGATGAAGACTTACTTAAAGGGTGGTTGGGATGGAGGAAAGGAAAGAAAATTAAAGAAGAAGAAGAAGAAAAAGAAGAAGAAGAAGAAGAGGAAGAAGAAGAAGAAGAAGAAGAAAACGGATGAGTAGGTGTAGTAAGAGCAGAAGAAACTAATATAGAAGAAGAAAAAGAATAAGTAGTAATAGATGAAGAAGAAAAAATGGAGATTAGAAGAGAGACTGCAATAGAAGATTATGATGAAGAAGAATTCTAAGCAGAGATGAAATAATAAGAATAAAAAGAAGGAGAAGAAGAAGAGGAAATAAGAAAACGAGCAGAAAAGGAGACTTTTGTGGAAAAGAAGAAGAATAAATCTCCAGGGTGTACAAACAAAGAATATTATGAGGCTTTTGGCATTCATCCAGAACGCAAGCAGTCTCTATCTCTGTTTAGAAGACCCATTTTTATTCTAGAGAGAAAGAGAGAGGATTGCAGACAAATTACTGACTGCTTCCAGGGTTGAGAGGGTATAATGTGCCCCAGAAACTAGGTTAAATTCGAGTGGATTCACCCCACATGTATGCTGAGTAGACAAAAAGGTTAGTTTTCAAAATATAGTCAGACAATTAAATTGTCTTGAAGTAATACACAATTGGAGACTATGTTTGGAAATTAGAAGGGTAGATTGAAAAAAAATGCAGTTTCAAATTTCAAAAAGTAAGCAGATTGCATAGAAAAATATTTGGAATAGAAACTTTGATCAGAGACAAACAAATAGACAAACAAATCTTAAACTTAAATCTTAAATCTTAACAAATAGACAAACAAATCAAATGCTTATCCTGAGCTTATCCTTTCTCTATGCTTTGATACAGTTACTTATTTTTGAAAATATTTTCTGACTATTGTATTGTTTGCTTTATTCAATCTGTCTTTTAAACTTAGTCAACTCAACGAAATATTGATCCAAATTTTAGTTAATAATTTTTTAGTTCATGAAAATAACTCTTAATTTCAACCTTCCTAATTAAATTTGGTTGAAGCTCTTTTTGCAAAAATATTAAACTTGTAATAACGATTCAATGATATCTACAATTTTTGTACAAATTAAGTTATAATTTTTACATAACCTCTAGACTGTGTTTTCCAAATGAAGGTCTAGAGCAGTTTTGGGTGAATGCCTGTTGTTTTTACCTGGATTGTTTTTGTATATGAATAAATAAATAAATAGATAAATAAAATGGATAGAATGTTGAGATGCTTAGTATTGGAGCCATCTGCGATCAACGAGCTAGGAAAGGATAGTGCTATCTGCTTTGTCGAATGATAGACAAGGATAGTAACACCAATTCCTAATTTATATATATTTTGAACTCAAAATTGGGAAAAAAATCATGAAGTGTAAACATAACCCATTTTTGGAAAATTTGTATCTAAATTTGGGGAAGGAACAGTTTTGGGCTTTAAGCCTGTTGTTCCTCTCCCAATCATTCATAGTTGAGAATTATATTGTATCTATCAATGTATAAAAATAAATAGATAAAGTGATAAAATAAATAGATAAAATGTTAATCAAATACTGCCATTATAACATGGACTTCCCTATATGAAGATGATATAAGGATGATAGACAAGGATAGCAACACCAATGTTAACCTAATACTGCCATTATAACGTGGACCTCACTATAGGTGGATGATACAAGGATGAAATGAAGATGATACAAGGATGATAGACAAGGATAGCAACACCAATGTTAACCTAATACTGCCATTATAACGTGGACCTCACTGTAGGTGGATGATACAAGGATGAAACGAAGATGATACAAGGATGATAGACAAGGATAGCAACACCAATGTTAACCTAATACTGCCATTATAACGTGGACCTCACTATAGGTGGATGATACAAGGATAAAACGAAGATGATACAAGGATGATAGACAAGGATAGCAACATCAATGTTAACCTAATACTGCCATTATAACGTGGACCTCACTATAGGTGGATGATACAAGGATAAAACGAAGATGATACAAGGATGATAGACAAGGATAGCAACACCAATGTTAACCTAATACTGCCATTATAACGTGGACCTCACTATAGGTGGATAATACTAGGATGATACGAAGATGATACAAGGATGATAGACAAGGATAGCAACACCAATGTTAACCTAATACTGCCATTATAACGTGGACCTCACTATAGGTGGATGATACAAGGATGAAATGAAGATGATACAAGGATGATAGACAAGGATAGCAACACCAATGTTGACCTAATACTGCCATTATAGCGTGGACCTCACTATAGGTGGATGAGACAAGGATGAAATGAAGATGTAAAAGGATGATAGACAAGGATAGCAACACCAATGTTAACCTAATACTGCCATTATAACGTGGACCTCACTATAGGTGGATGATACAAGGATAAAACGAAGATGATACAAGGATGATAGACAAGGATAGCAACACCAATGTTGACCTAATACTGCCATTATAGCGTGGACCTCACTATAGGTGGATGAGACAAGGATGAAATGAAGATGATAAAAGGATGATAGACAAGGATAGCAACACCAATGTTGACCTAATACTGCCATTATAACGTGGACCTCACTATAGGTGGATGATACAAGGATGAAATGAAGATGATACAAGGGTGATAGACAAGGATAGCAACACCAATGTTAACAAAATACTGCCATAATAACGCTACATTTTTTCACAACATTTTATTCTCAGTCCCTAAATACGATAACAACTGACGAAACATATTCTGGTATCCAGTCTAAAAAAAACCGTTCCACGACAGAAATACTTCACCAGCAATTCTGCCAATGTCCATTATCCCTATCACAATATATACTGATTCGATTATCGCCGAAATATACGCCAGCTAATTGAATTAGAGGCTTCACACCAGCGGACACATTTTCCAAAATGCAAATGAACCGTTTCCATTCGCAACGAAACGGAAGTCACAATTCAATGAGCAGAGAGCGGATGGTTGGAGAATGGTGGAGGAGGAGGAGGAGGAAGAGGAAGATGAAGAGGAGGAGGAGAAGGAGAAGAAGGTGGATGACGAGGAACAGGGAGGGGAAGAGAAAGAGGAAAAATTGTAAAAAAAGAACAGATTATATAGGGAACCAGTGATTATGTACCATCAGTTTCCAAAGCATATACATGTAGCCTATACAATACAATATAGAGATGGTTGGAGAATGGAGAATTAACAGGAAGGAGAAGAAAAATAGGAAAATTTGTGAAAAAAGAACCGATTATTTTGGGGACCAGTAATTATGTACCATCCTTCTCCAATGCTTATATATGTACAATAGAACCTATATATACACAAAACAATGTGTGGTAACGGTTAGAAAAACACTCTTTTCAAATCTGTTCTACTTTCTTTTTTTGTTTTCCACTCTCCCAATTTTTCATCCTTTTTCATGCATCATTCCGGATGAAAACCTTATTAGGCAGTTTAGCAACAGTTGAGGAAACACTTTTCAAATTTTTGCTCTATTTTCATCAATATCCTCCTCTTTCCTCCTTTATCTCTACTGTATTCCATTTTGTTTTGTGCTCGTCTTTTCCACATTTTAATAGCAATATCCTCTTGTTTCTTTCCCGCTTTATTTCTACTGTATTCTATTCCCTTTTGTACTACTTTTTTCACATTTAAATAGCGGATGAATTTCCCTTATTCGGAAATAATATACAGCGACCAGCTATTTCAACACACATCGCTTAATAAATTCTCATTAACGAATAACATTTCCAACACTGAGATTCACTTCAAATTGTCAGCTTCTCTCATAGATAACACATCAACACTCCCCATTACAACCAATACTGACAGATTCCTCACTACACAATTATCCAACCGTCAAAAACAACACATTTCCCGCCATTTTCTTTTCGCGCCAATATTTCCCCCCTGGTTTTTTTGGCGGCACAAAAAAAACGCGCGAAAACATCATCAGTCGTTTTTTATGGTGGCGTTTTGACAAAGTGAATGGGACGGGCTCAATTTATGACGGGTTTCTGCTTTTATGGACGTTCATAACACCATGATACAGAGCTCAGGCCGTTAGCGGTCTGTATATTGAGCTATTATTAATTTATATGTGCTGAAACTTGAGGGTGGTATATTTCACTCATATTATTGGAAGATGCGGAGGGTGTATAATAATAAAGTTATTGATCACTGTTAAAGTTGAGGAGTGGGGGAAGTTTATGACTTGATAATGTCATCATAAATTACAATTATTCGTACCTATCCATTCAACATTGCTTTTGAACTTGATGCAAATATCAAAGTATAGCTTCAAAAATTATATTAAAAACATAAATTTCTGTAAGATATTTAGCAAGTACTTGTTGTTCTTAAGCTGGGTTTTCGTTTGTGCGTAAATGCCGTCGTCGACCACGACAGGTTGAGAATTTTAGTTTGGGAAGATTTCAATTTCTCTACATAACCTAAAAAATTATGTTCAATTATGTTTTAATGAGGGAGGTTGAGTTTATACTTTTAAATGGCAATATGTTGATACTATTAAAAATGTTCTGATTCTTGAATAATAAACAAAAATAATGAAGCGTTATTTGATCAGCTGTTTTAGCACACTTGAAATTTGGATAATATAAAAGTCGACAATGCTTGTCGCCGTCGACTGCGGAAGTGTAAGCACAAACGAAAATGCACATTATTAAAAATGTTCTGATTCTTGAATAATAAACAAAAATAATGAAACGTTATTTGATCAGCTGTTTTAGCACACTTGAAATTTGGACAATATGTAAGTCAACAATGCTTGTCGCCGTCGACTGGGGAAGTTTACGCACAACCGATAATGCACCTCTAGGAAGTTATTTGAAATACAACTGACTCTATGCTTCTTCTCTCATCCCATCATTATCTATGATTCCTCATCATTATCTTCCGCAGAAAAAGGTAATGCAGTTGAGATAAAGGAAGAATTAAGGTAGATGTAGCTGTCCGCAGAAGAAGATAAATAATATAATTGAGTATAAATGTAATTTTATACAATAAATGAATGAGTCCTAATACCAATCGCCACCACCAATGGTTCAAAAACCTGGCCTCATTCTTCATCACGGTGATGGTCTATCTATTCAATTTTATCTATTCATCAGTAGGTTTTCAGTTCCTTATGATATCAGTTCTCAATTACCTATTTTGACCTTTTCTTGAGATACTGGAACAAGTGGGAAGTTCACAACCAGCAGCATCTCTCATTCATTCATCCTCACAAACGGAAGCGTTTTTGTCATTCATCCCCTCATCATTATCCCCTGGGCTTAAAATACTCGTGAAGAGTTTCCCTTTGAAAATAAAAATAATAAATAAGTTGAGCCGTTCAGTTTATCGAATTTCACGGCATCTAGTTTACATTGCATGTACTGAAACGCCTAAGGCTATCCACTAACGGTAGGACATGCATATTTATATTGAATGAAAAAAGACTAAGAAATTGTCAAAAAACCACTGATTTATATGATAAACATTGTTTATCAGAGATTGACAATGGTGTAATAACCGAAACCGGTCTTTCTAATTATCAATAAATCAGTGGTTTTTTGACAATTTCTTAGTCTTTTTCATTCAATATGAATAATTACCACAATATCAACTTCTCAACTACACAAAAAAAGAATAACATGCATATTTATCACTGTGCAAACAGCACTAAGAAAAAGAAATTGTAATAAATAAAATAAATACAATTAATTGATCGCAGTCACCCTACCTTAGCATCAATATTGATTCCATCCATCTGCGCATACATGACAGCATCTGAGAGCGAGCTAGGCAGCTGCCTCAAAGCCTGCTGGTTGTCGGCTTGTATCGCCTTGGCGAGCCTCTCAGTTTCGGCGAGGAAATTGTTCCAGGGCAAGTCGAGCTCTTGGGCGCGTTGCTGGGTCAAACAGCCTCGTACCACGTTCAGACAGTAGCCGTTGCAAGGCTTGATGGACGTGTCCACGCCTTGACATCTGAAGGGAGAAAAGGGAAATTCAAATATTAATAAATGGGAAACAAGAAATTAATAGTTATTTGTATATCTAGAGTGAAAAGTACGACTTTTTCTCCCTGTGGGAAAAAGTTTGAAGCCCGAGGCGAAGCCGAGGGCAACAATTTTCCTGAGGGAGAAAACGTATTTTTCGCTCGTGATGTACTCAACATTTTTCCTCCATCTACATTTTTTTATAGAAACTGCAAATAATATCATTTTAATAACTTACGTATTGGTGACAATGTTTCCTAACAACATAACCTAAAATCTGAAACCCAAAAACCGGTCGTATGATTGGCACTGCCGATTGCACTATCTATCGGCAAGAGTTGTAACAATTATATCAGCTGGGCGTCAACCAAAAATGGCTGACTCCAGATCACGCGGTTCAGATTTGAATTGCAGATGAAAAATATTTTGTTGGCTGGTATTTTGAATAGAATATAATATTTTTAAAATTGTATAAATTTTTATCGTCTGCTAATATTAAGAATATAATATCATACAAACATATATTTCATGAGTTGATCAAATTTCTGGTTGTGGTATTGAATTCAGTTGACTCAATGACAGATACCTCTATTATGCTTTCTCATCTGAGCTTAGACCTTCTACCCTATTACAATGTAAGTTTCAAAATAGAGATGCTTCCCATGTTATTTAAATGGGGTCACTTCTCCTCCCTAGGGAGTTTTTCTGTTTTTTACTACCGAGAGCGAAAAAGTGACACTTTAGTATTATGTTTCAGGGAGTAAAGTAAGTACTTTAGACAGTAGGTGGAGGAAAAATATCGTGTAGTTGAGAAGTTGATATTGATACTGTAGTCTGTTTCTTTGTCCTTAAGTTGATTGTAAATGATGAATAAATAAATAAATATTGTGGTAATTATTCATATTAAATAAAAATACTAATAAATTGTCAAGAACTACAGATTTATTGATACTTAGAACGACCGGTTTCGGTTGTTTAAATCTGAGTTTAAATAATAAATCTGTGGTTCTTGACAATTTCTTAGTATTTTCATTTAAAATTAAAATATTGGTAAATGGGAAATTGTAATCCAGGAAGTATGCATGAACTAAACATGTCATTACAGTTGCAAATCATCAAATTAGGTAAACTTCTCTAGACCTCAGTTATTCTTATAAATGAAAGTAACTGCTGTAGGGTTTAATGGTCATGTCAAGCCCTTCATCTTCAGGGAAAAATGAAATCAGAGAAATTAGGGCCAAGCCACATGTAACGTTTTTGCACTGACTGCGGACGAGTCGGCAGGGCATGAAGCTCTCCTATTGGCTGTTTGGTTTGGCGTTCGTGAATCAGCTGATAATCAGCCAATCGGAGAGCTTTCTGCCCTGCCGACTCGTAAACGCCTCGTGGATACTCCACGTATAGCATGTGAGCCGTGACATTTGAGAATGTTTTCTGACACTTTACTACAAAAGAAACATTGTTAAATCAGAATCGATACACAGAGCACGCTGTGAACCAGCCATTTTAGCTGTGATTTTCTGCTCTATGAATCTTCAATATAGTAAAGACTGTTGTATAAATTAGAATTGGAACCGTTTTGGGCTTATAAGCCTGTGGTACTTTTCTGTAAGTTGTGTGATTCTGAATGATTAAATGAATGAATGAATAAAATAGTGTAGCTCTTTCGCTACATATTCAAATTTACGCTCCAATAATCAACAGGATTGTGTGTTCAAATCTATATATATAAAAGCGAAATGGCACTCACTCACTCACTCACTCACTCACTCGCATAACTAGAAATCTACCGGACCAAAAACGTTCAAATTTGGTAGGTATGTTCAGTTGGCCCTTTAGAGGCGCACTAAGAAATCTTTTGGCAATATTTCAACTCTAAGGGTTGTTTTTAAGGGTTTAAAGTTCGTCCTTTAGCATGTATATTCTTCTTCTCCCAATCTCTTAATTATAATTGAAATTTCCATATCATATGTTACTATAGAACTATAATCTAGATAGAGTACCTCTTCGAAACAGTTAACTGGCAACTAAATTAATAATTTTGTCAGGTTGGAATTAAGTTGAGTTGTCTTTGTTAGGTTGGCACCAAGTTGAAGATTTAAATTAATGCATTTATCGCGGAAAAATTGATTGGGCACTGCTACTTCAATCCTGGGAATATTATATTACTAGTAGTCAGGCTCGATTCGCTCGCCATATCCGTTTAGTCTGGACCCCCACTGGATTGTCCTAACATTGATAAAAATGCCCAAATGAAAAATGCAGGCTCGCTTCGCTCGCCTGCTGATCTCATTCTTGGACGATCCAGTCGGGGGTCCAGGGGGCGGAGCCCCCTGGCTAGACGGATATGGCGAACGAAGCCATTGATAATATCAATATGATTATATTAGTATTACTTTTTGGGGGAAATAAACATTTATTTATTTATATTTTGTGTAGATCAGAGAACAGAACTCTGTGGATTTCTTACAAACGTATTCGAGTATAATTTGAGTCTACGGCTCAACTCACACTTACGCGACTCAGGTCGAGAAGAGACTGGACTCTAGTGGAGAGCATGTGTTTCCAAATGGTGACACTCAGACCAGTCGACTCTAGTCTCCGCGACTGTCACCATTCACTGTCACCATGTGTATTTAACATGCTCTCGTCTAGAGTCGAGTCTCTTCTCGACCTGAGTCGCCTAGGTTTGAGTTGAGCTTAAGTGTACTAATAATTCTTACCTTCACTATGATAAAATACATGTTAAAAAGGCACTTTGATTTTCAATTTTCAAGTAATAATTGTGATTCTATTAATTGATTGGTTAGTTGCACAAAAGTCTGTTGAATTTCAATTATAGAAAATACAAATGGAAAAAGAAATATATTTATTAGCCGATGAATACTTGAAATAGTACAGTGGGCCATGTCACACATATGGATTATAACACGGAATACAGTACATTCACATAATATAATCATATATACGATTAAATGCTACACAAGAACATATCAGAGAAGGCATTTTTGATAAGAAGAATATTCTGATTGATTTGCGTGGCAAAACCACGACTGATCATGATTAAAATCTAACAGGCTTTTGGGCAACCACCGAGAAACATTTTCTTAAATAGAATTCGATTAATTTTCGGCACAAACCTCGGACAGTAAGTCAACCTCAACAAGGCCCCGAAGCAGTTATCTAGACCGCGAGTTGTCTTCTCTCCCATGAGGCGGTCAGTCGTGTTCATCACCTGACCGCCAGCGAGCAGCGCCTGTGCGAACGTTCGCGAACGTTGCAGCGACGCGGCAAGCGTCTCTCCCAAGCGTCGCGGCGCCGCGCCAAACGGCTGCACGCTTGCCGTCGCGTCTAGAACGCAACGCCTGTAATCTTCCGTGAAAGCGGACTGGTGAGAGTGTACAGCCTGTGAAATAATTTGAAAAATAATTAATTTGAAAAAATAAGGAACACAACAGTTTTTAAATTTAAAGCATAATTTATTGAAAAAAATACTCATAGAAAAGTGCCTTTATGATTACCAAAAAATCTTTGACATTGAAGGATGAAACGTTTTGTTAAAAATTCGACTGAGTCACTGTCAATATTGTAGAACCGTTCTATAATTGAATAAGAACACAAATAAGTTGTCAAATTCTACACTGTTTTATTTAGTACACGACCGACAACTTGAAAATGTGACCGGTGTGGTCACGAAACCATGGTCCTGTACAGATAAAACTGTAGAATTTGACAATATATGTGTGTTTTTATTTTAAAATTTCTGTTACCATTTATGTAAGTCTACCTTTGCTCAAAGGACGTAACACCAAAAAGCTACTTGTGTATCTTTTCGGATGCAACACATTGCTTTTGAGAAGATACGAAAGAGCATCTGTTGCTTATGGAAAGATACATAAAACCTCCTCGTGTATCTTTTCGGATGCATCACGGTTGTTTTTGAGAAGATACTGAAGAACATCTGTTGCTTATGGAAAGATACATGAAAGCTTCTTGTGAATCTTTACGGATGCAACAGCACGTTGCTTTTGAGAAGATACAGAAGAGCATCTGTTGCTTATGGAAAGATACATTAAAGCTTCTTGTGTATCTTTACGGATGCAACAGCACGTTGCTTTTGAGAAGATACAGAAGAGCATCTGTTGCTTATGGAAAGATACATTAAAGCTTCTTGTGTATCTTTACGGATGCAACAGCACGTTGCTTTTGAGAAGATCAGAAGAGCATCTGTTGCTTATGGAAAGATACATTAAAGCTTCTCGTGTATCTTTATGGATGCAACAGCACGTTGCTGTTGAGAAGATACAGAAGAGCATCTGTTGCTTATGGAAAGATACATTGAAGCTCCTCGTGTATCTTTTCGAATGCAACACGTTGCTTTTGAGAAGATACAGTAGAGCATCAGTTGCTTATTGAAAGATGCATTAAAGCTCCTCGTGTATCTTTTCGGATGCAACATGTTGCTTTTGAGAAGATACAGAAGAGCATCTGTTGCTTATGGAAACATACATTGAAGCTCCTCTTGTATTTTTTCGGATGCAACACGATTGTTTTTGAGAAGATACAGAAGAGCATCTGTTGCTTATGGAAAGATACATTAAAGCTCCTCGTGTATCTTTTCGGATGTAACACGTTACTTTTTAAAAGACACACAAGAACATCGGTTGCTTATGGAAAGATACATTAAAGCTCCTCGTGTATCTTTTCGGATGCAACAAGGTTGTTTTTGAGGAGATACAGAAGAGCATCTGTTGCTTATTGGAAGATACATTAAAGTTCCTTGTGTATCTTTTTGGATGCAACACGGTTGTTTTTGAGAAGATACAAAAGAGCATCTGTTGCTTATGGAAAGATACAAATTCAAAAACGTTGGATGTTTTTGTTTGGGTAGTATTGTAGTCTAGTGGCCCTCCTCCGATAGGCAAAGCTACAGGATCCGGACTGTAAGTGCTTATATTATCTACTAGGTATTGAATAAACCTAGGTAATAATATTACAGAAATTGTTCACTCTATTAATAGCTCTATTGGCAAAATCGGTACAACAAACAAGATTGCAAAAGTATCAGAAACAATATTTCGAAAGTACACTCAATCCAAACACAAAAACTCAGTAAAGTAAAGTAAGAAAGTAAACTCACCTGATGATAGACAAGCGGGAACAGATGGGCGAAGAAGCGTTCAACAGCTGCAATCAGCTGATCGGCATCGTCTGGCGGAATGGCTGAGGAAATCAGCTGATCGTTGCTCGCACGCGAAAAGTCGACCAGTGCGCGGAAGAGGCGCGCGATCGGCTCGCGTGCACGAGTCGCCATGCCGCGATACACGTCCGCGAACAGCGCGTGTGTGCGATTCTCAGAGTCGCGCGCCAAATGTGTCACGTGGTCTGAAACATGACAAAAATGTAAGTGAATTAGGTGGGAATGGTTTAAGATATTCATTGGGAAAATAGATCCATACAAAAGTGTAATATTATTGAAAAATAAATGACTAAAATTGCGTATAGTATTGTGGTTATAAAATTAAAAAATCTCTTTTTCATCTCACTGTTTTCATTTGATTTTCTTCTATCAGAATCTATCTAAAACGTATATTACTATCTAGCAAAATACGTTACATCGTTATAATCTAACATGGATATCACAACACAACATAGACGTACGTTTACAAACTAACGAAGACGTACGTTCACGTCTACAAACTAACAATGTCACACAATCTTATCCCAGCTCTTTGCCTATTAATTAGCGTCGTCTGAACCCTCAACCCAAGACGTGGCGGATCCATTAAGGCGATGAAATTTAGGATTTATCAGGCAAGTTTGCCCATTTGCACGGCAGTGTCACCTGCTACCTACAACCTGCCACTCCCCAAAACTTTGTCAATTTCACACAAAAGCACCCCACTTTTTGCAACTACTTTCTCGTCTTAAAAACGTTTATACACCTCGTAAAAAAACTGTTTCCAAGTTGTTTCAAGATATTTTTCCTAGAATCGTGAATAGTCTGTGTAAACCTCAGTTTGCCAACATTGCACTCATGAAGTATGCTCTTAAGAAGAGCAATTATGAAGATCATCTGCTCTTATGATCATATCTACTCTAGAATACGCTGGTACTCTACTCTGGTACGCCATAGTGGAGTAGGTCGATTTCCACACTGAAAACACTGAACATTAAGAAGACATATTGTAAGATATATCTGGAACTAACCATTCTATTTAATTGTAAACTGTCTAATTGACCGAACGAAGTGAGGTCTAAGATTCAAGTCGACGGTTTGGCATTTCTCTTAATGTTTAAATGTTCATATGTTGCGCATTTACGGCGAAACGCGGTAATAGATTTTCATGAAATTTGACAGGTATGTTCCTTTTTTAATTGCGCGTCGACGTATATACAAGGTTTTTGGAAATTTTGCATTTCAAGGATAATATAAAAGGAAAAAAGAGCCTCCTTCATACGCCAATATTAGTGTAAAAATCAGACTATAGAATTATTCATCATAAATCAGCTTACAAGTCATTACACAGATGTGAGTAGAAGCCAGTCTTTTGCTGTATTTCCATAAGGTTTATAGTTTCAATCAGGTACTTGTGGATGAGAATACTGCGTGAGGTCTACTGTTCACAGAACTACTAGTATTTTCTATAATTGACATTTTGTGTAGTTGAGAAGTTGATATTGTGGTAATTATTCATATTGAATGAAAAAGACTAAGAAATTGTCAAAAACCACAGATTTATTTATACTTAGAAATAACGGTTTCGGTTATTACACAATTCAATTCAATTCAGTTAATTTCCAAAAAACAATACACGAATAAGAAATACAATATACAACATATTTTGGAATCCCCCTACTAGACTATCCATCTGTGGTTTTTGACAATTTCTTAGTCTTTTTCATTCAATTCTATAATTGATGTAGTAATTTAAATTTTTTGGGAAAATAAACATTTATTTATTTATGAAGAAGCAGAGAATATAGAATATAACATTAGAATGTAGATTATAGAATGTACTCGTTCATTCTATACTCTCTGGTACAGGGCTGCCACATTTCACAGCCCATTGAGAATGAATATTTTGTCAATTAACTATATTTCTACATTGTTGATTGAAGATCAATGTGGCAACATTGCGGAGCTAGAAAACGATAATGCTATCTGCTTTGTCGAATGATAGACAAGGATAGCAACAACAATGTTAATCTAATATTGTCATCATAGCGTGAACCTACCAATAAGTGTTATATTTCTACATTGTTGAAGATCAATCTGGCAACGTTGCGGAGGTATAAAAGGATAGAGTTATCTGCTTTGTCGAATGATAGACAAGGATAGCAATACCCATGTTATAAACAAATACTACCATTATAACGTGGACCCAATAGAAGTGTTAATAGCTGCCTTGCCTACTTGAAAGAAATCTTGAGACATTCTTTGTTCCTAATGAATTGAAGTTGATAGCAGCATCTAGAAAATTGCAACTTGATCGCAAGAAAGTAAGAGTGGAATCAGTTGAGTTTAGGAGAAGAAAGAGATGAAGAATACTATTTGAACAGTGAGCAAGAAAAGGACAAACTGATATTATAACACAGTGGATCGTCGATGATAGAATTAGAAGAGGCAGAAGAATGGTAAAGTAGCCTGAGGTGATATGAAACCATAAAGAGAGTGAACACATGAGAAGGAGGAGGAAGAAGAAGCAGAAGAAGAAGAAGAAGAAGAAGAAGAAGAAGAAGAAGAAGAAGAAGAAGAAGAAGAAGAAGAAGGAGGAGGAGGAGACGATGAAGAAGAGACCGATGACCCTTTAACATGCTAAAGGAGGCGCCCACTCCTATATGTGCTGCCAGTAGTGGGGGTAAATTTATGACTGAACGTGTAGGTTTGAAACGAGACACGTTTATAGGGAGAGCATGAATTTGAGCACTTAATTTGATAAGTTTTTAACAGTGGTCTTTTGGAAGATTTGCTGAAAATCAGTGTGTTCAACTTACATTGACTTTGAATGACATAATTTGATCACAGGCTCGCCAAGATTTTGTTTTATAATACCGGTTTTTTGCCATAGTGAGACGTTTAGAATACAATTCAGAGTCTACTTGACACTACTTGTTTTGCTGAAGGTGATGGCCACATGAGCTCAGACTTGTGCGTGGATGATAATAATAGGATGATAATATAAAATGAGTGGACCTACAGCTTTAGATGGATTCCGAACCACCGGGAAGCGATTTTTCAACTCAGTTTCAACACTTAAACATAAAGTAGCCGAGTGTCTACTGTAAATGAAGCCGATTGGTAAGCCCAGTCGATTGACCTTTCAAGGTTGAGCTCTGCTATTGGTCGACACTAGACACGCCCACAGTGGACGGAGCGAACCAATCACACACCTCAATATATCGACATTAATCGCTCCGTAAATTCTACACTGTTCCATGTTCATTACTCATGATTCATGATTGAACAAATTTGAAAATTTGAAAATTTTTGGGGATTGTTTTACTCACAATATTATAATAAATTTTTCATAGACAAAAACCCCATTTCATAGAGTAGAAGTGTGAAGGAGACAAAACATTCTAGATATGAGAAGTTGTAGAAAGCGTATATTTTGCTAAGAGTATATTACAAGTTGTACCCTATTCCAGAGAAAACTTATAGATTGTTTCATTTTCTCTGTCTATTCTTACTAGACAACAAAAACATAGTCATGAGAAAGAGATTTGTTAACAAATACTGCTATAACAAGTAGAGCAAACTGGTGAGAATAAAAGGAAGGAAGAAGGAGGAAGAAGAAAAGTAGGAAAAGAAGGAGGAAAAGAGAGGAGGAGAAGGAGGAGGAGAAGAAGAAGACGGTGAAGAAGTAGTAGTAGAAGAAGAAGATGATGGTGAAGAAGAAGAAGAAGAGAGGGAGAGGAAGAAGAAGAAGAAGAAGAAGAAGAAGAAGAAGAAGAAGAAGATGATGAAGAAGAGAAGAAGAAGAAGAAGAAGAAGAAGAAGAAGAAGAAGAAGAAGAAGAAGTAACAACCCGGGCGGTCGATTTAAAAGGACCACCAGTGTCGGAGGATCCTGTAAAGGACTCTAGCAGAAGAAGAAGAAGAAGGGTGGGAGGAGGACGAAGAGAAGAGGAAGGAGGAAGAAGGAAAAAGAGATAAAAAAGAAAATTGGTAGGACTGCTCTTTCTACCACAGCTAAAGAGTGTGAGCTATTGAAGATTATAATCATTATTACGTTGATGATTGGGATGATGATGATGATAAAGAAGGTAAAAGAGGTGGATGAGATGGATGAGGAGGAGGAGGAGGAGGAGAAGGGGGAGGATGAGCCAGGTCTGCTCTCTCAATGAAGATGTCTATTGCTTTAACTAAAATGTTGACCGGCCGTTTCAAAAGCACCTCTGGTTTTGGAAGATTATCTCTCTCTTCTTATTTCATTTCTCACCGACTTTACGGTTCTATCTCGTTCGTTTATCGTCTGGTTAGTCCTCTATCATATCGTCTTTCTTCTATTAATCTTGTGTCTCGTCTAATCATTGTCGAAATTTTGTTGAATCTTTCAAGAGATTTTTGTGAATTTTTCATTATTAAATAGCTGGTAATCCGCTCCACAAGGGTTTAATAAAGAGCAAACTAAAATTTTGAAGAATTTAAAATAGGCCTATAACCATCCTCGGTTAATTAGGAATCTGTATGCAAAATAATCAGTCCAGTAGTTGAGACGTGATGATGCGTCATTCATGAATTTCCTATCCCGTACGTGTATAGGCCATTTCTTTCCTTATAGACAAGGTAACCCGTGCTCCGCAAGGATCTAATTTATTGAGAACTTGGGAAACTGAAAACTTGACGTACTAAAATCTTGAAGAATTTAAAATAGGCCTATAACCATCCTCGGTAAATTAAGAATCTATATGCAAAATTTCAAGTTAATCAGTTGAGTAGTTGAGACGTGATGATGCGTCATTCGTGAATTTCCTATCCCCTACGTGTATAAGCCAATAATTCTTTCCTTTACTATATTACTAATTATAATTATTATTTAACGAAAATCCTAAATAAATGCTGTAAATCACCCCGAAGACTTCTGCTACCTGCAGACATTGACAACAGGGTTAACAGCTAGATGGAAATTCGATGAGAACTACTATCCAAAAATTAGTTGCCAGCCCGGGAATCGAACCCGGTACCTCCCAATTGCTATTAAATGCATAAATTTGAATAAATGCATTCTCTATTTAATTCCATCTGTATATTACTAATTGACTGTTTACAAATAGGATTATCTAACTCATTCCATTTCTAATTAGTTTCTTCTTCCGTTTATATTCTATCATAGAGAAAAGATAGCTAGAAAAAGATATCACATGGTATAGGGCGTTCATGTTCAACAAATTTCAATGTTAACTGAAGCCGATAGTCAAGCGAACTAATCTTATATCCAAGGATCGTGTCTAAGTATTGGGTTAGAGGGATTATTATGATCCTCAACCTGGAGGTATGTCTTATAAGATTCACATATTATGTTTTCCTGTTCATATCCTGCTTTACAATTGGTCTTGTTACACAGCTGTAAAGGGTGTACACTGTAATACCGGAAAAGGTATAAAATAGAAAAAAGATGAAAAGCAGGAAGTGAAAAATATCATAGAAAAAAAATAGCATAAGAAGATATCCCATGGTACAGGGCTTCTATCTTCCAAATTTCACAGTTGACTAAAGCAGATAGTCCTATCAATTAGTCTTTGTGACGCTGGTAGTCTATTACACTGTGCCGTTCTTACACTCTTACCCACCCAAACAGTAATAATAGACAGTAGTCGACAGTAATGTTCTTGAAATTTGGAACATAAACAAATCATTAAGGCAACAATAAACGACCTAATAAATAAGGCAACATAAACGACCTATACCATGAGATAACAGATCTTCTTATGCAAACTTTTCTCTATTATTATGTGATACTATAATCTTACTAATGATTTTTTTATATTTACGTAATTAAAGTTTATTTCTTTAAGTATACACAATATACAATTGGAAATGTCAACCATAAATTAAATTACGATCTAAACATGGAGAATGGAGAGAACTCCGGAGAGAGAAAAGGCGAAGAAGAAGAAGAAGAAGAAGAAGAAGAAGAAGAAGAAGAAGAAGAAGAAGAAAGTTGAAGAAGAGGCGGCCAGAAAAAGGATACTATAGGAAGGATACATCTCGATCAGCATCATAATCGTAGTATCTTACTATTGATCAAGAAATTTGAATTTTCGAATTAGAAAAATATTGAAATTGTCAGAAAGAATCAGTAGCATAACAAGGGAAATAAGATGATACAAACTTGAAACATTTCCTTCAACACTTCACTCCATCATTTATTTACTTTTTAGATTATCCCTGCATCAAGGAAAGGACATCTAAAACTTTCCGGAAGCGGCAATATACTTGGATCCCACGAAAGAATGCAGGAAATAAAACAGGGATCGAAAGGAAGGAAGGAAGGGTGATAAGGGATCGAATTACTGGTGAAAAGGAAGAAGGGTTTGATCCACTTCAACAGCTGATTGAAGATCTAGATAAGGGTAGTATCAACCTCTCACAAGTTACAGTAGTGTACTTTTTCCACACCACTTCTTTTTCTGGCCGCCTCTTCTACTTCTTCATTTTTGTTCTTCTTCTATTTCTTCTTCTTCTCCATCTTCTAAGCTTCTCAATTTTCTTCCACTTATTACCTACTCCCTTTCACTCTTACTTTTTCATCCTCTTTACTTCTCAATATTCTTCCTCATCTTCATTTTCATCTTCTTCTTTTCTCTCTCTCTTGAGTTATCGGTCTCTTCATTCTTCATAAAATGATTACGGGGAATACATCCTTTGATATGCTATTCCAAAATATCTCAAATTTTCCAATAACGTATTTTATAATAAGGGCTACTTGAATTAAAAAGGAGAGAATTGGCTTATACGCGTACGGAATAAGAAATTCACGTATGACGCATCATCACGTCTCAACTACTAGACTGATCAACTTGAAATTTTTACTTTCCTTGCCCTATTACCATAGGTAAGGAAAGTATTGCTTTCCGAAAAAAATTAAGGTACCCCAATTTCCATATTTCTATACGTTTCAAGGTCCCCTGAGTCCAAAAAAGTTGTTTTTTGGTATTGGTTTGTATGTGTGTGTGTGTGTGTATGAGTGTATGTGCGTCTGTGTACACGATATCTCATCTCCCAATTAACGGAATGACTTGAAATTTGGAACTTAAGGTCCTTTCACTATAAGGATCCGACACGAGCAATTTCGATCAAATGCAATTCAAGATTGCGGCTAAAATGGCGAAAATGTTGTCAAAAACAGGGTTTTTCGTGATTTTATCGGAAACGGCTCCAACGATTTTGATCAAATTCATACCTAAAATAGTCATCGAAAAGCTCTATCAACTGCCACAAGTCCCATATCTGTAAAAATTTCAGGAGCTCCGCCCCATCAATGCAGATAGATTCCCAATTATCAGGCTTCAGATACAATTGAAACAAAGAAAATCAAGTGGAGTAGATTGAGCATGAAAATCTCTACAATTAATGTTCTGTAACATTTTCACCTAAAATTGAAAATAAGCTTTAAATTCGAGAAAATGTGATTATTCAATTGCAAATTATTGTTGATTCTATTAAATCATTCACTATGAAGAGATAGCAGACCTCATGTGTGTCTCCAGCGTTATTGCCCTGTCACCAGCTGGCTCAAATATTTGAATAGTAGACTTGAGATGCGCGGGAACACTAGCGTCAGTGATCAATTTTCATAACGGCAAGGAAAGTTGTGTGAGTGCGCCACACCAGATTTTTATTTTTTGCATATTGGTTCTTAATTTACCAAGCATGGTTATAGACCTATTTTTAATTCTTCAAGATTTCAGTACGTCAAGTTTTAAGTTTGTCATGTTTTAAATTAGACCCTTGTGGAGCACAGGGTAACTGCTAGTTAGTTCCAAAATTTTGATAAGAGGTTATATTGTCCCAAGTTGATTACCAAATCTTCAAATCAATCAATCAATCATCATTTGAATATCAAAGGCTCAAATCTCGTAAAATTGACAGATAATCAGTTTTTTCCACAGCGAGATTTATGTTTTTTAGCAAAAATGGAATGAAATTTGAGAAAATGCAGATTCGATTTGCAAAAACCGAGCCAGACCTTGCTAAAACAACTCTATTAAAAGAGACAAGAATTACCAGGCACATGAACCCGGCTAGTGGCTATAAAAGGTGCACATGTCAATATTATATGTATATATGTTGTATATATATATACATATGTATATATACATATGACCTGCATCAATACGAAATATACGTGTATATATTGTAAATATGTTCAGAGGTGTTCCCACGGTCTCTGTGCTATATATTATGTCTTTTTCTTCTTTTATTTGTAGTCTCTTCTTCTTTGTTTTGTCTTTCTTCGAGCCAAACTGTACTAGACGGGCGGTAGACAGACAGCGACCTTGCATAGTTTGTGTCGGGTGAGAGAGAGAGAGAGAGTCTGAGAGTGTGAGAGTCAGAGAGAGGGAGTGAGTGAAGGTGAGAAGAAGAATGAGAGTTCAAGTGATGAGGTGAGAAGAAGAAGAAGAAGAAGAAGAAGAAGAAGAAGAAGAAAACAGGAGGAGAGAAAAATATGAGGAGGGAGTGAGTGGGAAAGAAAGAGAGAGAGAGTGAAATAGAGTGTGAGAGAGAGAGAGTGAAAAAGAGTGTGAAAGAGTTGGAGAGAGAGAATGTGTGAGTCAGGTAAGTAGGAAAGGTTGAGGTGCTCAGACAAATTAGAGGAAGAAGTAGAGTGAGGTGAGGAAATAGATAAAAAAATATTTTTGTCAAAGTCATTCAATTTTACCTGTTTTATACATCCATGAAATCAAGCCGGTAAACAGCTGTTCGTAGAGCAAATAAACATATGATTCTCATTACAGCATACTATACTGTAATAAAATCATATGTTTTCTTTACAGTCTAGTATATGTTTCTTAGTTCAGAAATAGGAACAGCAAAACTGTTGCAAAAACCCGCCGTTCAGTCAACTACAATCAAGACATTCCTGATTCGAAACTTGTGAACTAGGTTATGTTTATAGAATGCATGTAGTAATGTCAGCACAAGCAGGTAATGTTTTCTGTTTCTCAATTATTATTTTGTACATTATTATGACAAAAAAAGTGTAAGTGCAGGGACACACGATCCGGCGACATCGCCGTCCGGCGTTTTTGCCGGAAATCACCATTTTTAAAATCTTAACTTCCAAATTGTTTTGGAATCGAAAGTATTATTTATTGGAGGGGGACAATATATTTTCACATTCTCACTAGATTTTGAAATTTTATCAGAAGTATTTCACAAGACATGCAACTTTGAATATAGAAATTGGTCATTTTCTGTGTATTGGAATATGGGCTTAAGTACCGTACACTCAACAATAAATTTTCCATTTTTCGACCGAATTTGACTTATTAGGCATGATTTTGAACCGTCGTGACGAACCGAGAAGGATGAAGTGTAGTACGATGAAATCTGAGCATTGTGTCGAAAGTTATGTGTTTGAAATTTAGATCCTTGAGGTGTCCTTAAGCGCGCCTCGCCACTAGGAAATACTGAAATGAAGTGTATCTTACTGGTAATTCTAATAGAACATAATCTCAAGAACTTATGTCGTTGTGCAAAATATCAATGTGAGGACAATGTAGTTGGTGATGATGCTTGAAGCTGAAAATTAGGTCTTTTTCATAATACAAGGAGAATTGTTGTCAGGTGTACCTAGAATATGAGATAGATCGCTATACCTGAACATCGATGTATCGATACCCATCCCTACTTACAACCCTACCCTTGTAACCTACCCTTGTAACCCTACCCTACCCATTTGTAACGTTACAAATGTTAATAAATAAAGAAGTGGCATGGGTGGGGACAGCGCCGTCCGGCGTTTTCGCCGGATCGTGTGTCCCTGCACATATAGTACAATGCCCTGCTACTGCTTTCCGGCGGCAAAACCGGACGGCGAAGTAGAGAATACCCGGCGATATCGCCGGATCTATTTCTCGCCGGACCGGGGTTTTCGCCGTCGCCGGCGTCGCCGGAGTCGTGTGTTCTGCCCCATGCCTTCCTGTGTACTTCTTGCAACCGGACGGCGAAGCTTCGTCCGGCGAAAACGCCGGACGGCGATTTCGCCGGATCGTGTGTCCCTACTTGGACATGAATGTCTTTTGGAGTGCTCGAATAAAATTCTAGTCTCGGCTGGCGCCTCGACTAGGAACATCATTTTCGCCTGCAAAAGGCCCCTTCCCGTCCTTGTGACTTAAGATACTATTTCAATATAGGAAACAGGAAAATGGTAAGAATTCAGTCTATTCGTTCAGAAACATTGGAGCCTGTTTCATAAACTGGGTTTTTTTTTAGGATACATTTTCCTCACACTATACAAAATTTTAAAGTCTCAAGTTTGAAAACTTATTTAAAAGATCTCTCTATAGAGAAATTCATTTCAAACTGTAGACATTCCTCATAAATATGACATCAATACCTCAAATTCATCAAATGCCGACAAAAAGTAATGAATTTCTCTTCAGCTATAACTATTTAATGATAGTGAAAAACGCGGAATGTTTGAATTTCTTGCACAGATGGTCAATCATGACGTCATGTAAGGTTGGCAGTTGGCAGTTTGCAGAATGGTATGATTTACAACTCTATTCACATGCGGGTAGTAGTATATAGTGTGGTCCACATTATAATGGCAGTGAAGAAAGATAGGAGAAAAACGTTGCCGATACTCTGTCTTGTCAATCCCTTGTATATACGGTAGCTGATACAGGTTTATTGATGTAATATCAACTGTTCATTCTCGTTCAAAATAATCAATTATATTTTATTAAGCAAGGAATTATATTTTTCAATAATTTCAAAATTAAGGTGAAATATTTTTTTGATTGATTATTAATTCTACATTGTTGAAAGACGATCTGGCAACAGACCAAAGCGAGAGAGAGATATCTGCTTTGTTGAATGATAGACAAAGATAGCAATACCATGGCCAATGAAACACTGTCATTATAACGTGGACCTCACTATAGTTAATAACATACATACAGCCTATGATACTAGTAGTTCTGTGAACAGTAGACCTCACGCAGTATTCTCATCCACAAGTACCTGATTGAAACTATAGACCTTATGGAAATACAGCAATAGACTGGCTTCTCCACACATCTGTGTAATCACTTGTCAGCTGATTTATGATGAATAATTCTATAGTCTGATTCTTACTCTAATATTGGCGTATGAAGGAGGCTCCTTTTTTACTTTCCTTGCCCTATTACCATAGGTAAGGAAAGTATTGCTTTCCGAAAAAAATTAAGGTACCCAAATTTCTAAATTTCTATACGTTTCAAGATCCCCTGAGTCCAAAAAAGTGGTTTTTGGGTATTGGTCTGTGTGTGTGTGTGTGTGTGTGTGTGTGTGTGTGTGTGTTGTGTGTGTGTGTGTGTGTGTGTGTGTGTGTGTGTGTGTGTGTGTGTGTGTGTGTGTGTGTGTGTGTGTGTGTGTGTGTGTGTGTGTGAATCATCCACTATGAAGAGATAGCAGACTTCGTGTGCCTCCAGCGTTATTGTCCTGTCACCAGCAGCTGGCAGATCTTTGAATAGTAGACTTGAGATGCGCGGGAACACTAGCGTCGGGTGATAAATTTTCATAACGGCAAAGAAAGTTGTGTGAGTGCGCCACACCAGATTTTTCTTTTATATTATAATTGAAATGCAAAATTTCCTAAAACCTCGTATATACGTCGACGCGAAATTTAAAAAGGAACATAGTAGTGGAGTTTTGAGAGAGCTGCCTAACCAATAGAAATCGAGGGGTGTGGCCTCCCCCCTCCACCCCCCCAGCCCCAGTCGGCCATTTTGGCCCCGCCCCCAGCCAATAGGAATCAAGGGGCGTGGCCACGCCCCCCTCCACCCCCCCTGCCCTAGTCAGCCATTCCCCCTCCACCCCCCCAGCCCCAGTCGGCCATTTTGGCCCCGCCCCCAGCCAATAGGAATCAAGGGGCGTGGCCACGCCCCCCTCCACCCCCCCTGCCCTAGTCAGCCATTTTGGTACTGCCCCCTCCACCCCCCCAGCCCCAGTCGGGCATTTTGGCCCCGCCCCCAGCCAATAGGAAGCAAGGGGCGTGTTCAAAATGGCGTCGTGCCCCCACCACCCCAACCAATAGGAAGAGGCCATTGTAGCAGGTGTCCATCTCCCCTACCAAGCATGGGTGTGTTCAAAATGGCGTCCCCCTTCCCCACCACCCCAACCAATAGGAAGCAGGTGTCCCCAACGGTTCCCCAGCGGCGGCGGCGGCCATCTTTGTTTTAGCAGGTGTTAACTGACATCTGCTGCCCCAGTTAACACCTGCTTAATTTGCATATTAAAAATATCCCCACATTTAAAATCTTTAAAATCACAGATATCTAAACTCTCAAACTACACTACTAGCGCTAAACTCTCAAACCACACTACTAGCGTTTGGTACAAATTAAACTATGTTCCTTGTTTTCCTCCACCACAGGAAGAATGAAAAAAATTACATTTCATATTTGTTCACCACGTATGAGATGTCATTTTCCCCACACTATGCTGTAAAAGGAATGGTGGCGCTTTTTTTAATGTGCTTTCCCCATATTGAGAAAACTCTAATTGAATGTTGCTATAATAGGATGTAGAATAGATCGGGCTAATCTACATACTACTACTATAGTTATTCATTACAAAGTGTTAATCAACA